>NC_042617.1:129165256-129465256 GCF_901001135.1 Rhinatrema bivittatum | reverse complement strand
CCATGTATGACGCAGGAGATGAGGGAGGAGCAAAGAGGCCTCTGTGTGATAGGTCACTTCCCCACTGCAAAGGATCGGAGTATCAACTGCTTTCCATTTTGGCTTGTTTCCTTATTTAGTCATGAAGCCACCTATTTTAACCATAATTATTATCACAGTGTGAACATTCAGATGGCTATTGTTGTCTGGTGATAGCTCTTGTGTTCAGAGTTTCAATTTTTCTGTTATGATACCCCTATAGTAAGGCAGTCCCTTTAATAAGTATATGGTTGCTCAGAGTCCTAGGAACAGTTTTTCTGAATATGTGTTGGCTACAGATATCTGTAGAGTCTGTAGTACTTCATGTTATGCCACTTTGTTTCTTTTTTTTTTTTTAAGTTATACTTTATTAATTTTCTACAATGATTACATCATGAACATTTTTTAGAAATATGTATCACAATCTTAAAGCAACAACTAAACCACAATTAAGTCCAATATGATTATTATTGTTCTACATGTTGCGCTCCCGACCACCTCACCCTCGGTCGGGCTCGGGGCCGCTTACCTCCCTCCAGACCGCGGTAAGGAACGCAGCTGCCCTGGCTTGGTAGGCCGCATGGTCTCGTCGTCTCCTTCTGGGGACACCGCCGAAAGCCCTGCTAAACTCCGCCCATCGCATCTGCCATGTGTGCGCGCGCGTAAGCAGGGCAGTTAAGGTCCCACACCCGGAAGTCCCGGACCGCCTTTGGAGTGACGTCAGACGCTGGCAGAGTATATTACCTGGCATCTGACTCCTTTGATTCACCTTGCAACGAGGTTCCTTCTGCGAATTAGTTGCGTTCCTGTTCTGCTGCTGCTGATACCTTGTTCCTGACTCCGGTTTGTTCCTGATACTCCTGATCACTGCCTGCCACGACCTCGGACCTGCTCTTGACTTCTCTTGCCTCAGCCATCCGGTCCTGCTCCTGATACCTGGTTCCCGACACCGGGTTGTTCCCAAGACTCTTGAACACTGTTTGCCCCAGCTCCAGTAGCCACCGGCGCCCCGGCCTCTGGTAGTAGTTCCTGTGGCCCAGTCCCTACGGGCTCCTCCTGGGGGGACCCTGGGTCCGCGAGGGTGAAGGCCTTGCCTCACCAGCTCCAGCTCTGCCTCCCGGCCTTCCTAGTAAAGACTCTCTCCTTCTAGGCTGGCCCAAGGGTCCACTGCTCTCCCGAGCACAACAGTTTGCAAGGCCATGGACCCGGCGGAGACACCTAGTTTACAAGCCATACCGGGAATGGCACAGCGCCTGCAACAGCAGCAACAGTGTCTCGAGGCACTCGCCGCCACTGTGGAGTGGCTGGCCAATCGGCTTGAGGCCACGGCCCCGGAGCCATCTCCAGCAACACTCTCGGCTCCTGCCGCTAGTCTAGCAGTAATTACTCAGCTTCCGGCTCCTACTTGTTTCACTGGGGATCATAAAGTCTGCCGTGGTTTCCTCAATCAATGCTATGTCCGCTTCTCACTCTTGCCCGCGCAATTCCCTACTGACTCAGTGAAAGTGGCTTATATATTCTCCTTACTCGACGGAAGGGCTCTGGATTGGGCCTCTCCCATGTGGGAACAAGCTGATAGGGATGTGAATCGTTTTTTGACGATTTAAAATATCGTCCGATATATTTTAAATCGTCAAAAATCGTTAGGGCCACGATACAATACCAATTCCCCCGATTTATCGTTAAAAAATCGTAATCGGGGGAAGGGGGAGGGCAGGAAAACCGGCACACTAAAACCCCCCTAAAACCCACCCCCGACCCTTTAAATTAAATCCCCCACCCTCCCGAACCCCCCCCCCAAATGCTTTAAATTACCTGGGGATCCAGCGGTGGTCCAGAACGGAGGCGATCCGGAACGGCCCCCTCAATTGAATCCTGTTGTCTTCAGCTGGCGCCATTTTGCAAAATGGCCGCCGCAAAATGGCGGCGGCCATAGACAAAAACGATTCGACGCAGGAGGTCGTTCCGGACCCCCGCTGGACTTTTGGCAAGTCTTGTGGGGGTCAGGAGGCCCCCCCAAGCTGGCCAAAAGTTTCTGGGAGTCCAGCAGGGTTCAGGAAGCAATTCTTGCCGCGAATCGTTTTCCGTACGGAAAATGGCGCCGGCAGGAGATCAACTGCAGGAGGTCGTTCAGTGGGGTTTCCGGACCGCCGCTGAATGACCTCCTGCAGTCGATCTCCTGCCGGCGCCATTTTCCGTACGGAAAACGATTCGCGGCAAGAAATTGCTTCCTGAACCCCGCTGGACTCCCAGGAACTTTTGGCCAGCTTGGGGAAGCCTCCTGACCCCCACAAGACTTGCCAAAAGTCCAGCGGGGTTCCGGAACGACCTCCTGCATCGAATTGTTTTTGTCTATGGCCGCCGCCATTTTGCGGCGGCCATTTTGCAAAATGGCGCCGGCTGAAGACAACAGGATTCAATTGAGGGGGCCGTTCCGGACCGCCGCCGTTCTGGACCACCGCTGGATCCCCAGGTTATTTAAAGCATTGGGGGGGGGGGGGTCGGGAGGGTGGGGGGTTTAATTTAAAGGGTGGGGGGTGGGTTTTAGGGGGTTTTAGTGTGTCAGCTCACGATTTTAACGATTTTCACGATAGTTTACATACCCAAACGGCAACAATACGATTCCCTCCCCCTCCCAGCCGAAATCGATCGTTAAGACGATCGAGGACACGATTCACATCTCTACAAGCTGATCCCCTCCTGTACAATTTGGAACAGTTTGTCTTGAACCTGCGGCAGACCTTCGACGAACCAGCCGGCCATTCTACAGCTATCTCCGACCTGCTGCAACTAAGACAAGGTTCTAGGTCTTTGGCAGAGTATGCCATACAGTTTCGCACGCTCGCCATAGAGGTGGGGTTGGTGAGAGGACTCCCTGAAGGCGGTCTTCCTTGAGGGCCTGGCAAGCCGTATCAAGGACGAACTGGCTGCCAGAGATATCCCTGACGATTTAAACGACCTCATTGACTTGGCGGGTCAAGTTGACCATAGACTGCAACAACGGGCCAAGGAGGGACGTTCGCTCCGCAATCCTATGACGCCGACTCCGCCTCCTCCTCCACCTCGGGTTCTCAGGACCACGCCCAGAACGCCCGCTACAGCCTCCGTGTCGGATGAGCCTATGCAAATAGGTCGCTCTCCACTCTCCTCTGAAGAACGGACAAGACGCCGCACTCTAGGATTGTGCCTCTATTGTGGTGGCAAGGGGCACTTCCTTGCACAATGCAAAGAACGGCCGCAAAACGCTCGTGCCTAGGAGGTTATGGGGAGCGACTCCTAGGTTGTTCCGGCACAGCTCCTCAATGCACTGTTCCCGTGACCTTAAAGTACCCCGTAGGGTATTTCCATACCCTAGCATTTATAGACTCAGGAGCGGAGGGGTACTTCATAGTCACGGACTTGGTTCGCCAGCTACGCTTGCCAACCACACCTCGATACCCCCCACTACACGTCACCTCCATTCGGGGCACCATACTTCCAGGAACCATTTTGGAGTCGACAATGCCCTTGACTCTCCAGACTGGCCTTCTTCACTCTGAAGAGATCACCTTCCTCGTGCTGGAAAAAGCCGTGCACCCCATTGTGCTTGGCTTACCGTGGCTGCAGCATCACTCTCCCGTCTTCCAGTGGGATACCCTCCAACTGGCGCAATGGAGCCCATTCTGCTTCGCCCATTGCCTCAAGGGACTCCAAACAGCTTGAGTCTCACTACATAGCATCTCTGTAATGCCGCCCGCACCTTACATGGACTTGGCCGAGGTGTTTCTCCAAAGAAAAGGCCGAGATTCTCCCTCAACACCGACCCTTCGACTGCGCCATCGACTTACTGCCAGGGAAGACACCTCCTGAGGGTCGCATGTATCCACTGTCCCTCCCGGAAACCCAAGCCATGTCGCAATACATCACGGAAAACCTGGCTAAGGGCTTCATCCGCCCCTCTCGCTCGCCTGCTGGAGCAGTTTTCTTTTTTGTGGCTAAAAAGGATGGGTCACTCCGACCATGCATAGACTATCGAGGCTTAAACGCCATCACTAGAAGAGACCGTTACCCTCTTCCCCTGATCTCGGTGCTCCTGGACCGGCTACAAGGAGCTAAACTGTTTACCAAACTTGATCTCAGAGGGGCCTACAACTTGGTCCGCATCCGTCCGGGTGACGAATGGAAGAAGGCCTTCAACACCAGGGACGGGCATTATGAATATATGGTAATGCCGTTTGGACTCTGCAATGCCCCGGCCGTCTTCCAAAACCTCATGAATGAGGTGCTAAGGGAGATGTTAAACTCCTACGTCATAGTATACCTAGATGACGTGCTAATCTATTCTAAGGATTTGGAATCCCATCGCAGACACGTCCGACGGGTACTACAAGTCCTAAAGGATAACCACCTATACGCAATGTTGGAAAAATGCATGTTCGAGTGTGAATCCCTGCCGTTCCTGGGTTATATAGTTTCCTCGACCGGTTTCCAGATGGACCCTGAGAAAGTCTCAGCCATCACCAAATGGCCTCGACCCATGGGATTAAAAGCTTTGCTACGTTTTCTAGGATTCGCCAACTTCTACAGGCATTTTATTCCTCAGTACTCACACAGAGTGGCTCCCCTCACGGCACTAACTCGCAAGGGGGCCGATGCTAAATCCTGGCCAGACTCAGCTATCCAAGCTTTTGAGGACCTCAAACAAGCCTTTTTGGCCGACACATGCTTGCGTCACCCTGATCCCCAGCAACCGTTTGTGGTTGAAGTGGATGCCTCTAACCTCGTGGTTGGGGCCGTACTCAGCCAGTATTCCCTGGCAGGACAGTTACTTCCTTGTTCTTACTACTCGAAGAAATTCTCGCCCGCTGAAAGTAATTACAGCATAGGAGACAAAGAGCTCCTAGCCATCAAACTAGCATTCAAAGAGTGGAGACAATGGCTAGAGGGAGCCCTCCACCCTATAAAAGTCTACACGGACCATAAGAACCTCGAGTTCCTCTCTCAAGCACAGAGACTGAATCCTCGTCAAGCTAGATGGTCCCTCTTTTTCAGTCGCTTCAACTTCTCCCTTCAGTACCGGCCCGCCTGTAAAAATGTCAAAGCTGACGCACTGTCTCGGACTTTTGCTCCGGATGAGGACGAAGATCCCCCTCAATACATCCTAGACCCTGCCAAGGTTCAACTAGCCTCCATTACAGTCACGTCCCAGGAAAGAACCGTGGTCCCCAAACGTCTACGTAAGGAGGTACTTTTCTGGGCGCACGACTCCTTAACGGGCGGACATGCTGAACAAGAAAGAACTTTAGAACTCCTAAACCGTTACTACTGGTGGCCCAATGTACGGAGAGATGTTCGAAACTACGTAAGCTCCTGCCCTACCTGTGCCAAGCAAAACCCCTACCCGGAGCCCCTTGGGGTCTGCTCCAGCCACTCACAGTCCCCACGGAACCGTGGACGCATATCGCCACCAATTTTATTGTGGATTTGCCTCAGTCGCAAGGAAACACGGTAATCTGGTTCACTGTGGGCCGCTTTTAGAAAATGGCCCATTTTGTGCCTCTACCCAAGCTACCGTCGGCCCCAGAGCTAGCATTACTCTTCGCTCAACACGTCTTCCACCTTCATGGACTCCCTCAAGACATTCTGTCTGACCGCGGACCACAGTTCACCGCCCGCTATTGGAAGGCCCTGTGCAAATGCTTCAAGGTCCAACTCAGCTTCACCACAGCCTTCCACCCCCAAAGCAATGGCCAGGCCGAAAGTATGAATCGTTCTCTAAAGACATTTCTCCGAGCCCTTTACGAATGAAAAACAGAATAATGGGCCGAGCTTCTATCCTGGGCCGAGTTCTCGTACAATAATCAGGTCCACACCGCTACTGGACGTTCTCCATTTCAAATTGTCTATGGGAGACAACTGAAACCTCTTCTGCCTCTGGATACTCCTTCGGCCTTACCAGCAGTCCATCTATCAGTCCAACGTCTACGAGGTTTGTGGGAAACCATTCAAAACAAACTCTCTGCCGCTTCCCGCACAGCTAAACGGGTTGCTGACCAACACCGTCGTCCAGCTCCTGAGTTCCATCCTGGGGACCGTGTCTGGCTCAGTACTAAGAACATTCATCTAAGGCTACCTTCGAGAAGGTTAGTGCTCAAGTATTGTGGACCATTTCGGGTAGTCAAAAGTGTGGGAATGGTTTCCTACCGACTCCGACGTCCTTCTTCCATGCGTATCCGCAATGTGTTCCACGTTTCCCTTCTCAAAACAGTACTGCTCTCTCGCTTCCACCGCAAACCACCAGAAGACACTCTCCGTACCACGGCCGATGACCCTACTTATCAAGTTCGAGAGGTTGATGGACGCTCACTTTGTAACCGTCGCTGGGAATATCTTCTAGCTTGGGAGAAACTGCGGAGATGAGGATAACACTTGGGAGCCTGCCCGAAACATCTTGGACAAGTTGCTTCTGCAACTATTTCATCTAGAGCATCCCAGAAAACCTGGACCTTGTAAGAGGGGGAGTAAAAGGGGGGGGGTACTGTTGCGCTCCCGACCACCTCCCCCTCGGTCAGGCTTGGGGCCGCTTACCCCTCCCTCCAGACCGCGGTAAGGAACACAGCTGCCCTAGCTCGGTAGGGCCGCATGGTCTTGGCGTCTCCTCATGGGGACACCGCCGAAAGCCCCGCTAAAACTCCACCCATCGCATCTGCCACACGCGCGCGCGTAACCAGGGCAGTTAAGGTCCCGTACCGGAAGTCCCGGACCGCCCTCGGAGTGACGTCAGACGCCGGCAGAGTATACCTGGCGTCTGACTCCTTTGATTCACCTTGCAATGAGGTTCCTTCTGCGAATTAGTTGCATTCCTGTTCTGCTGCTGCACACACATGTGCCGCGCCACATCTGATTTTAAAGTCCATGGCCATGTTGATGTCAGTTCCCTCAACATATAAAAACTCAGACAGCACTCCTCAGTATGCCTTTGCAACTTGATCGCCTTGGTCTCCTGTTCCGGTTTCCGAGTTCTAGTTGCCTTGTGCTTGTCCTGTTCCTGTGATTCCTCGTTCCCATTCCTTGTGTTCAATACGTCTATCTACTGGATCTGGTTCTGACCTCTGCTATGTCTGACCTCGCCTGCTTCTCCAAGTCTGACCTCTGCTACACCTGACCTTGCCTGCCTTCTCCAAGTCTGACCTCTGCTACACCTGACCTCACCTGTCTTCTCCAAGCCTTGACCATTGCTATGTCTCACCATGCCTGCCTTCTCTTTGCCTTGACCATCACTATGTTTGACCACACCTGCCTTCTCTGTGCCTTGACCATTGCTATGTCTGACCATGCCAGCCTTCTCTGTGCCTTGACCATTGCTACAACTGACCACGCCTGCCTTTCTCCGTGCCTTGACAATTGCTACGAATAACTTCGCCTCAGACTTTCTTGAGTCCAGAGTTTCCCACGTTGCTTGCTACAGCTTCCAAGTGCTGCCAGCTTTCATTCAAGCTTGACATTGATGCCTCTGACCCTATCCTCTGGACATGGACAATTAAGGCTTGGCCTTCCTTTGCTCAGTCCACCTTCTGTTCCTTCTTGTTCCTTTGGTGCTTGAGTTCCTGTTCCACATCCCATCCAGGATAGGACCATGCCACCTGCTGGCTGCTGTCTCTGGGCTGAGACATCTTCTACCTGTACTTAACCTTGAGACCCCGCCTAAGTCCTGACGGCAACTGGCACCCGAAGGCTCAACCCGAGGGGAACGTGGGCTGGTATAGGTGAAGCTCCAGTGGCCTCTAGCTTCAGCCCACTCCACCTGCTGACAGTAGGGACCCGTAGGCCCCTCGACTACGGGTTGTGTCAACCCACACCTCACTCCAAGGATCCACCTCCTACGCAAAATTCCCTGGGTACCCCATCTAAAGAAAAGATGCAATGGAGCATAGAAAATGTATAGAGAAGGTGGACAAAAGGATAAAGGGGAGGAGCAGCTCTCCTTGAGGGAAGGTTAAAGAGGTTAGAGCTCTTCAGCTTGGAGAAGAAATGGCTGGAGATAAGATATGATAGAGATCTTTAAAATAATGAGCAGAGTGGAACAGGTAAAATGCACTCAAAGCACAATTAAACTCTGGATTTTGTTGGTGGAGATTGTGGTAAATGCATTTAGCATAGCTGGCTAAAAGCTTTGGATAAGATCCTTGGAAAAAAAAAACCCAAAATTCATTATTAACCAGGTAGACTTGGCATAAATAGCATGACATCTATCTACTATTTGGGATTTTGCCAAACACTTGTGATATGGATTGGTCATTGTTTGAAAAGTATTACTGGGTTTGATGGATGTTCTGACCCAGTATAACAATTCTTACTTTCATATGTAGCATCAAGGTGACAGACATACAAAATTGAATATTTTCATTTCATTTATACAAATTTGTTAAATCATTAAGAATATCTCTTTTTACCAACAGTGAGAAAAGTATTAGCTTTATGTCTCTAATAAAGGGTTGTCCTACAATCAGTTATTTTTGACAATTATTTCATAATTCCCCCATGAAACAGAGATCCCATTTTGCATGTTGAGCATACTCTTCACTTTTAGATAGTGATAGCAGTGCTATTTTATTTAAATTATCAACTAGATATACTTAGGTTTTCTTTGATCACAGGTTGAATTACTAGAAGACCATTGAGAAACTTACTTTGCAACAATCAAATTTAACTATGGCACATTTGCTGCATATAAGGACCAGTGGCAAAACAATGCTCAAGATTCAAGAAAAATGGATCCCTTAACTTAATGGTGATGCCTGATGAGGATAATGATGAACACAATGATGATGATCAGGAAAAGGAAAAGGAATTTGATTGAACACTGATTGCTGACTGCCATCATAGCAAAGTTGCACTTTGTATTAAGAGAACTTTCTTGTATGTAAGTATGTATATATATATATATATATATATATATATATATATATATAATTTTTTTTTTTTTTTTACTCTTAGACAAGTGGAAATGTGTTTATCTAGAATAGCTGAATTTTGGATTTACCCACCATATTTGATTTTCTTTGGCAAAGCCTATTTGTTTATTTGAAACAATTTTCAGAACATTAAAGACAACTATTTGTATGTATCCTGTGTTGCTGGGCAAAGCAAATACAAATTCCAAGTATATCTATGTCCACATACTAGGCCTTGCAGCCAAATGCTTTCCAGTGGTTTACTTTAGGCTTGGACTTGCCAATATTTATTATTTATTTTTATTTTTCCTCATGCCTTTTCAGTGATAGCTAAAGATGAGTTACTTGCAGATATCAAAGGTACTAGGCCTGTACCTAGGGAGTAAATGTTATTCAGCAGAGAACAACCTTCTGCTTCCTGATTCAGCTCCCACCCCCCCCCCCCCCTCCCAAAATGCAGAGAACAGAAAAGGAAGGGTGAGGAGATGGATTAAAGAAAAATTGCTTTAGAAAGAACAAGGCCTAGAATAGGGATTCTAGGCCTTGTTCTTGTATCCTGTAGAGGCTGGATCAGTCAGCAGGAAGCAAAGAAAAGCCATTATCCCAGGAAAAGCAGGATGCTAGTCCTCACATATGGGTGATGTCACTGACGGAGCCCTAGATCAGGAAAGCTTTCTGTCAAAGTTTCTAGAAACTTTTGACTGGCCCTGTGAGGGCACTGAGCATGCCCAGCATGCTATGATATTCTCTGCCACAGGTGTCTCTATTCAGTCTTCGTCTTTCCGCACTGCAGTAAGCATCGCGGGATAGGAGCTATCGAGAACTTCTCAATACTTTGTGACTAAAAAAAGTCATATTATTCAGATATTCTCTCTCACAATTCTCTCAGGGGGTTTTCTTCACCTGCTGGTGAGTACCTCGGTCTCAATTTTATTCTCCTCAGGAGAAAATTTTGTTCTCATAATTTCGCTATTTGCCTCGACGGCCATCGATAGCAATATGGCTACCGGTTTTAAAAAATGTCCGGTATGCGCCCGTAAGATGACGCTTACTGATCCGAATCTCGAGTGCGTAATATGTCTCGGAGAAAATCACAACGTTAAAAATTGTCCACAATGTGCCGAAATGACGCCGAAAACCAGAAAGTCTTGACTGGAAAAAATGGAACATTTATTCCATCTCCAGTTAATACCATCACCTTCAACGTCATCAAGATCGTCTCCGGCCGGAGCGAAAAAGCTCTTGCTACTTAAAAAATCCACCCCAGGACCGTCGGGAGATCATTAATCATCTTCATCCACATCGACGAAATCCGTTGACTCACAGAAACCAAAACATAGGCATCGACATCGACAGTCATCGACGACTGAATCCATGTCCCAGGATCCGTCGACGGCAAAGCGGCCACATTCGGAGGAAACCTCGGGGTCTGGGCCTCATCCTCCGATCTCGACTTCTGATCCCCCGCAGGGCCCTGCAGCGGATCCAATGCCTCAGCCTTCGCCACCGCTTACAACTGCTCTGGTACTATCAGTTGTAACACCGGAATTGTCTGATATCATCAGACAAGCGATATCACAGGCTTTGAGGGAACAGCTAATTCCGACGGGCTCATCGATGCCGATGCTCCCAGCATCGATGCTGGCAACTTTGCCGATGCCGGTGGGACCACCGATGCCAGTGTCCACAGTGGCACCGAGAACACTAGAGGAATCGACGTCGACACCAAGAATAATAACCACATTGACGTCGATATATGCGCAATTGCCATCGACTACTCCCGTATCGATGCCTATGTTGCCACCTACATCAGGAAAAAGGCCGCTCTCGACGTCGACGTTGAGACCAACATCAGTTCCATCGAGGCCAACACCGATGGATGACACTGATGTTCATGACCTACCATCCTTCCAACGTCTACTTCAAAGGTATCAGGATGTCATAGACACCTTACCTAAAAAGCCTGGGGAGCATGTGTTTCCATCTACTCCCACTGATGATCCATTACCAGGTCCATCAGGACTACATCTGTCACAGAGATCCACATCAAAACCACCTTATAGACAGGAAGAAGAGGATTCTTGGGATAGTCAAGATACAGACTCCTCTTCTGAGGACTTCATGTCGGATCCCTCACCTCCAGAACCCAGAAAGAAGTCCCCACCTGAAGACCTGTCTTTCTCAAATTTCATACAGGATATGGCAGACACCATTCCTTTTAAATTGGAAGCAGAACAGGACTCAAGACAACATACTTTAGAGGTCCTGCAATTTGTGGATCCACCCAAACAAGTTTTGGCAATCCCAATTCATGAGGTGCTCTTAGACCTGCAACCGTATCTGGGAGCATCCATCCACAGTTTCATCTGTAAACAAAAGGGTAGATTCATCTTACTTGGTACAATCAGCACCAGGTACCAAAAGGCACAACTACCACATCAATCTGTGTGTAGTTGATCTGCCCAGAAAAAATCAAAAAGAATCCGCCCTCACTCCTCCACTCCACCTGGCAAGGATCATCGCTTCCTTGATTCCTTGGGAAGAAAATCTATCACTCTTCAATGCTAAATTCAAGAATCTCTGCATACCAGCTGTACATGACACAGTATCAGAGAAATTTATGGAAGCAGATGGAGGAACTTAAAACTCTTGCCTGAACAGCTTCAAGAACCTGCACAAGCCATAATACATAAAGGCCTGGAAGCAGGTAAACATGAAGTAAGAGCGGCCTACGACAGTTTCGACACTGCCTCCAGGACTGCAGCTGCAGGCATTGCTGCTCGCAGATATGCATGGCTCAAGGCATCGACCTCAGGCCTGAGGTTCAGGAAAAACTTGTTGATCATGCCTGGGAGACAACCTATTTGGAGAAAAGTACAAGAGGCAGTACAACAACTGAAGGATCACACAGAGACATTACGTCAACTGTCCCAAATACCTCAGGATCCTTCCACACAGCCTCCTCGAACTTCCCCGCAGAGAAACAAGGAGGCCTTACTACAGGCCACGCAGATTACTCCCAAACATCTAGGGGTAGATCCACTAGGCCTCAACAGCAACGTGCCCAAACTAGACAACCCAGGGCACCTCGTACTCAACCTCCACCTCAGACAGGCCCTGCGTCTGGGTTTTGAGATACTGCCCAGACAACAAGCCACTCCTTTAAACCCTCACACACAACTTCCAGTGGGCGGAAGAGTATCCCATTTTTACACTCACTGGAAAACAATAACAACAGACCAATGGGTGCTCTCTATAGTTGCTCAAGGATACAAACTAAATTTTTTGTCAATTCCACCAGAATTTCCACCGAGAGCCTTCCCACAACAAGAGTCTCAACTAATTCCTCTACAAGCAGAATTATCCACCCTTCTGAAAATCAGGGCAATACAGTTAGTGCCCCAATCTCAGAAGGGAAGAGGATTCTACTCCCGTTACTTCCTCATTCCAAAGAAAACAGGAGGCCTAAGGCCCATCCTAGACATAAGAAATCTCAACAAATTTCTAAAGAAAGAAAAATTCAGGATGGTTTCCCTAGGCACCATGCTTCCTCTTCTTCAACAAGGAGATTGGCTTTGTTCTCTGGATCTTCAGGATGCTTATACTCACATCCCAATATACCCTCCTCATCGCAAGTACCTGCGCTTCATAGTGGGTCATCAACACTTCCAATACAGAGTACTCCCTTTCGGACTCGCCTCTGCACCCAGAGTGTTCACAAAATGTCTAGAAGTCATAGCAGCACATCTTCGCAAACAAGGTGCTCATGTCTTCCCATACCTAGATGACTGGCTCATCAGAAGTCAGTCTCTACAAGGAGCTCTCGATTCTCTCAATCAAACAATTGCAACACTACATTCAGTGGGTTTCCTGATCAATTATCAAAAATCCCATCTCACACCATTACACCTGCTTCAATTCATAGGAGCAGATTTGAACACCAACCTTGCAAGAGCTTTTCTACCAGAAGATCGTGCAGAAACAATCTCACTGCTAACAACGTGGCTCAGCTCACAAACACAAGCAACAGCTCACCAGTTTCTAACTTTACTAGGCCACATGGCCTCTACAGTTCACGTTACACCCATGGCACGTCTAGCCATGAGAATAACACAATGGACTTTAAGATCACAATGGATCCAAGCCATTCAACCACTGCATACTCAAATTCAAGTAACCCACCAACTATGTTCTTCTCTACTAAGGTGGATGAACAAGGACAATTTGCGCAAGGGCCTACCTTTCAACAACCAGTTCCACAAGTAACTGTAACTACAGATGCATCCACTTTGGGTTGGGGGAGCTCATATAGACAATCTCCAAACACAAGGACTTGGAAAAGCTCGAAGCAACATTTCAAATCAATTTCCTGGAACTTCGAACTATACGGTTATGCTCTACATGCCTTCAAGACTGCCTTACACACAAGACTGTTCTATCCAAACAGACAACACAGTAGCCATGTGGTACATAAACAAACAAGGAGGGACAGGCTCGTACCTCCTTTGTCAAGAGGCAGCTCAGATATGGGGTTGGGCCCTGAACACCTCCATGTTTCTCAAGGCCACTTATCTGGCAGGCATTCACAATGTAGTGGCGGACAGACTAGTCGTCAATTCCATCCACACGAATGGTCTCTGGATCCCTCAGTAGTGACCAGGATATTTCAGCGTTGGGGACAGCCAACAGTAGACCTCTTTGCATCACATCTGAATCACAAAGTGGACAACTACTGTTTCCTATACAACTTGAACAACAGGCCAGCCAAGGACGCCTTTGCTCGCCCTTGGAACTCAGGCCTACTCTACGCGTATCCTCCAATACCGCTCATAACCAAAACTCTAGTGAAGCTGCAACAGGACAAGGGGGCCATGATACTCATAGCCCCATATTGGCCTTGACAAATATGGTTTCCCACACTCCTAGACCTCTCAGTCAGGGATCCAATTCATCTGGGAGTAGCTCCCACTCTCATAACTCAAGATCAGTCGGTTGCGCCATCCCAACCTCCAATCCCTATCCCTGACAGCATGGATGTTGAAAGCTTGATCTTACAACCACTCAATCTTTCATCCAATTATCTCAAGTGCTTATAGCTTCACGTAAACCTTCCACACGGAAGAACTATGCTTCCAAATGGAAAAGGTTCACTTTGTGGTGCAAGCAAAACAATATCAATCCTTTCACTTGCCCTACAAATTCTTTACTAGACTACTTGTACCATCTTTCAGAATCTGGTCTCCAGACTTCATCTGTAAGAGTACATTTAAGTGCAATCTCCGCTTACCATAATCAGGTAGCAGATGCACCTATCTCTACACAACCTCTTGTCAGCAGGTTTATGAGAGGTTTAACTCACCTCAAACCACCAATTAGACATCCAACCACACAATGGGATCTCAATTTGGTTTTATCAAGACTTATGCGTTCTCCTTTTGAACCCATACATTCCAGTGAGCTAAAATGTCTTAAGGAAGACTATTTTCCTCATAGCCATTACATCAGCTAGAAGGGTTAGTGAGTTGCAAGCACTTGTCACATATGAACCTTACACTAAGTTCTTACATGACAGAGTGGTTCTCCGTACTCATCCTAAATTCCTCCCCAGATAGTCACGGAATTCCACTTAACCAATCTATAGTTTTACCCACATTCTTTCCAAGGCCTCACTCTCATCAAAGAGAAAGGGCCTTGCATACCTTGGACTGTAAGCGTGCTTTATCCTTTTATCTAAACCGCACTGCAGCCCACAGGAAATCCAATCAACTCTTTGTTTCCTATGACCCAAACAAACCAGGTAAACCAGTGGGAAAACATACTCTATCCAACTGGCTAGCAGATGGCATACAATTTTGTTATGAACAAGCGGGCCTTCCTCTCCAAGGGCGAGTAAAAGCACACTCAGTAAGAGCAATGTCAACTTCAGTAGCACACTATCGTTCAGTGCCAATACTTGACATATGTAAAGCAGCAACATGGACTTCTCTTCATACCTTTGCAGCTCATTACTGTTTGGATAAGCAAGGAAGACAAGATTCATCCAATGGACAATCTGTCCTAAAGAACTTGTTCCCAGTCTAAGCCCAACTCCTTCTACAACCAACTTACTATGATCTTCGGCTGACTCATTTCAACAACAATACTTCACTGTTGCCTCAATACAAAATGACTCAGCCGCTAGCTTGCAAATCTCCCCATATGTGAGGACTAGCATCCTGCTTGTCCTGGGATAAAGCAAAATTGCTTACCTTGTAATAAGTGTTATCCCAGGACAGCAAGATGTAGTCCTCACAGAACCCACCTGCCTCCCTGCGGAGTTGGGCCTCTACCTTTTATTATTTTATTTTTGCTAATACATTTGCTACATACGAGACTGAAGAGAGACACCTGTGGCAGAGAATATCATAGCATGCTGGGCATGCTCAGTGCCCTCACAGGGCCAGTCAAAAGTTCTAGAACTTGACAGAAAGCTTTCCCGCTCTAGGGCTCCGTCAGTGACGTCACCCATATGTGAGGACTACATCCTGCTGTTCTTGGATAACACCTATTACAAGGTAAGCAATTTTGCTTTCTGATTCCTAATCTATTCCCTCCCCTCCTCTTATTCAGTGATAAAAGAGGAGGAGGTGAGCATGCAGCAGATAGCACAGAGCAAAGAAGACTGTGCCTTAGAACTTCTGCTTCCTCTTCTCACTTGTCTAGGGTGGAGGAGGGAGGAAGGGTGTGACAGAAGCAACAATGCCTAGGGTTGGCAAAATCTTAAATCCATCAGACTCATGTGAGGCTTTGTTGTGCTATATCTCATAAGTGTTGCCTCATTTACCCTTGTTGGTAGCAGGTTCTACAAATATTTTGCTGTCATTATTGCCTCTCCCTAGAATTTGTCAGGAAGGTTAGCATTAGGAATGGCTGGGACTCAGGCTCTGGAGTTCAGAGCAGACTCGAAGATCTGGAGCTGGAGCAGAGCTGATCAGCTTTTCTAGCTATACTGTGGAGCTGGGATTGTCGGAGCTGGAGTACAGCTGGAATTAGAATGTAACAGGTTTCCAGAACTTGGGGATGGTGTTGAGCTTCTCTGAGATGCTCAACTATGGTACCTTAAAATACTTAAAAAGTTTTCTGAAAGTAACAAAATGCAGTATGTAATTCATTTCATAGGAGTAGAACAATCAAAACCTCATCCCAACTATTTGGTAAAAAGCATTTCTATTAATGTAATCATTGTGATGCTTTCCTTTTCTTGATTCTAGAATTGACTATGTAGTCTCAGTCTGAATTCCTAAACATGTGTTGGGATTGGGAGGAGATTATGTGGCAGGATGTGTAGAAAATGCATCAGAAGCAAAAGGTTAGTTCTATTTTCTAGCATAGACACTACTTGGTGGTGTACTTGTCCCTAGTTTGACATCATGACTGTGGCACAGGAATAGAAAAAGCAAAATGAAGAATGCTATACAGATCTTGATAGCTGTTTTGAAAGTTTGCATCAGGGTAAAGCCCGTGAGAAGCTAACTGAAAAGTCTTTCAAGCAGAAAAGACTTCTGGAATGACATTCAAATATTTACAAAAAAAATATTAAAGGAGCAAGGAATAGACTGTTTCAGCTGAAAGTTTTTTTGGGGAATTCCATCTGGGTCTGGAATTTCAAAAATGCAACAAGAGAATAAGAAAATGTGGACATGGCCATATTGAGGTGGATTGTTTTCAGCCTACAAGGTTTTTCTGCCATAGCATCACCCACTTTCAGGTTTGTTCATTGCTCTTTGTGTACCTAATGAAAATAATAACCCAATGCCAGTTCCAGCCAAGAGAATACATGTATCTGCAAGTATCTCTGACCTCTCTGATTGCAGTCCTGAAGACAGCATAGAAGGTTCTCTTCTCCTTTGAACAATGAGCTAAAGGTGGGAGTCTATTATTTCTGTTTCCTGCACTTTACCTCTTTGGAAAACATGCAAAGATTCACTGCTTTTATTGGCACAGCTGTCTCATTTTTTTTATTTGTGTGCTAGAAACATCTGTAGAAAGTGAAAGACTCTTCCAAAAAGCCGAGATCTAATTGCTGATAAAAGAACAAGACTGAGCTTTGCATATGTTGAGAAAATAATTTTGATAAACCATATCCTTATTCTTGAGAATACAATGAAGAGGGGGATACTGGAAAAAAACAGTTTAGCAAGGGACAACAAAAAATGGAAAGTTGTTTTATTATGCAAACAGTGTATTTGGAGTAATCATCAGTATTAAAATACTTGTTCCCAGAAAGGTTTGCTGTCTTCATTGGTCAGATTAGCTTCAGTAGATGACTTGCTTTCCTCTGGCTAGCTTTTGATAGTGATGCACATGCTGTGTATTTGAGATAATATATGAATGTCATTCTGGGGCATAAGGATATAGTCAAATCCATGATCAGATCTTTGCTTAGTTAATACAAGCCGTTAAGCCCGTTAAAACGGGCTACATCCCTCTGTCTCTCACCTCCCCCTCATTCTCTCTCCCCCCCCCCCCCCCCTACCTCCCTCCCTCTCACCCACTCCTCCCACTCCTCCCTCTCCTCCCACTCAGTCCCTCCCTCCCACTCAGTCTCACTCCCTCCCTCCCCCCTCTCTCCCACTCTCCCTCAGTCCCACTCCCTCCCTCCCTCCTTCTCTCAGTCCCACTCACTCTCCCTCAGTCCCACTCCCTCCCCCTCTCCCTCAGTCCCACTCCTTCCCTCTGTCCCACTCCCTCCCTCTCTCTCCCTCAGTCCCACTCCTTCCCTGTCCCACTCCCTCCCCCCTCCACCCCCTACCTCCCTCCCTCTCACCCACTCCTCCCACTCCTCCCTCTCCTCCCACTCAGTCTCACTCCCTCCCTCCCCCCTCTCTCCCACTCTCCCTCAGTCCCACTCCCTCCCTCCCTCCTTCTCTCAGTCCCACTCACTCTCCCTCAGTCCCACTCCCTCCCCCTCTCCCTCAGTCCCACTCCTTCCCTCTGTCCCACTCCCTCCCTCTCTCTCCCTCCCCCCTCCCCCCTCTCCCTCAGTCCCACTCCTTCCCTGTCCCACTCCCTCCCCCCTCTCCCTCTATCTCCCTCCCCCCCTCACTCAGTCCCCCCCTCTCCTTCCGTCCGACTCCTTCCCTCCCTCCCACTCCCTCTCTCTCCTCCGCTCTCACTCAGTCCCTCACTCTCTCTGTCAGTCCCTCCCTCTCTCTCTCCTCCCTCGCTGCCACCGCCGTTAAGCCGTTAAAAAGGGCTACATCCCTCTGTCTCTCACCTCCCCCTCATTCTCTCTCCCCTCCACCCCCTACCTCCCACCCACTCCTCCCTCTCCTCTCACTCAGTCCCTCCCTCCCACTCAGTCTCACTCCCTCCCCCCTCTCTCCCTCCCTCTCACTCTCCCTCAGTCCCACTCCCACCCCCTCTCCCTCAGTCCCACTCCCTCCCTCCCACTCTCCCTCAGTCCCACTCCCTCCCCCCTCTCACTCTGTCCCACTCCCTCCCTCCCTCTCACTTTGTCCCACTCACTCTGTCCCACTCCTTCCCTCTGTCCCACTCCCTCCTTCTCTCTCCCTCAGTCCCTCTCTCCCTCAGTCCCACTCCTTCCCTCTGTCCCACTCCCTCCCCCCTCTCCCTCTATGTCCCACTCCCTCCCTCAGTCCCACTCCCTCTCTATCTCCCTCCCCCCTCACTCAGTCCCCCCTCTCCCTCCGTCCCACTCCCTCCCTCCCACTCACTCAGTCCCACTCCCTCTCTCCCTCTCACTCAGTCCCACTCCCTCTCTCTCCTCCCCTCTCACTCAGTCCCTCCCTCTCTCTGTCAGTCCCTCCTTCTCTCTCTCCTCCCTCGCTGCCGCCGCCGCCGCTGCCACCCGCCGCCACCGGACGCCACCGCCACCCAACGCCGCCGCCGCTGGACGCCGCCATGCCGCTGCCACCCGCCGCAGCCGCTACCACCGGATGCCGCCGCCGCCACCCAATGCCGCCGCTGCCTCCCGCCGCCGCCGCTACCACCGGACGCCGCCACCACCCAACGCCGCCGCCGCTGGATGCCGCCATGCCGCTGCCACCCGCCGCCGCTACCACCGGATGCCGCCACCCAACGCCGCCGCCGCTGCCGCTGCCACTGGACGCCGCCATTGTTTTTTCTTTTTTTCTGACGCTGGCTCAGACCGACGCACATGCGCGGTAGAGCTGGTCTCTACTGCGCATTTGCGGCACGTCGGTCAAGCTTCGTTTATTAGTATAGATTTTATTGCATCTGACTTTCTGTAATCTTGGCAAATCTGTGCATGAAACTCTAGTGTGGGGGGTTGAGTAGGAAATATAAGAAACACAAAAAAGCAATACTGAGTCACACCAAGGTCTATCAAGCCCAGCATCGTGTCTCTGACTTTGGCCCATTCTGATCACAAGTACCCAGCAGGATCCCAAAGAATAGATACAGTCCTTCTTGCTCATAACTAAGAATAAGCAATGGCTTTAAGCAATGGCTTTCACAAGTCTACATGGCTAATACTGGTTTATGGATTTTTCCTGAAGGAACTTGTCCAAACCCTTTTTAAACCCAATTATGCTAACTGCTTTCATCACTTTCTCTGGCAACAAATTCCACAGTTTAATTGTGTGCTGAATGAAAAATTATTTTCTTTGATTTGTTTTAAATGTGCACTATATATTATCTTCATGGCATGTCTCCCAGTCCTAGTATTTCAAAAGGTAAATAACCATTACCTGTTTACAGTTACACCTCACTCAATATTTTATAGACTTATGTAGGGATGTGCAATTGTTTCTAATGAATACCAAAAATGCAATAAATGAGGCCATTTTTGGTTTGTTCTGAATGAAACAAACTAAAAATAGCATCCTTATAAAATATCTCAAAATTTGGGAGTATTTTTGTTTCCATGACATTAAGAAAAAGCAGGCTTCCAACAGCCCTGTCTGGACCTTCCTAGCCAAATAAACTGGCTAGGCTTGCACAGATGCTTGGGTCCTTCCCTGTGTAAAACTGATACGGACAGGGAGCTCCCATCCTGGCCCCCACATCCTGATTCCTGGACCCTGCATGTAAAAGGCTAGGAGTGACGCCTAGTCACACCTGCCTGGGTTCCTGTATTATAAAAGCTGTGACATTTGCCTAAAGGATGGCGTCAGTGGCTTCATTTCTATGCCTTCTCCAGGTTGGCCAGCACCATTTTGAAAAATGGCTATAGAAATGTATGGCCATACATCAAAATGGCAATGGCCACACCTGTGGAAGGTGCCAAAGTGACAGTTGAAGGCACGATTTCTAAAACACCAGGACCCAAGCAGTATCAGCTGGGCATCACTCCTGCCCTTTCACAAGCAGGATATGTGAAACAGGAAAATTAAAGATAGGGTAGGAGCTTCCTAGCCCGGATGAGTTTTTTGAAAATCCTTTCTGATTTCTGACTCGTGTTTATAATTAAGGTATCTGATTCACTCCCTTACATATTGTATATGTAGGCATTTTGTTCATTGATGTTGTTCATATGCAATTCCTCTGTCACTGTAATTTGTTTTTCAAGTTTGTCCTCTTTTTATTCATGTTTTATGAATGTATTTATATGTTACATTTTGTATTGTGATTGGTATTAATTTTTGCATTTTTATGATTTTATGATTTCTTATGTATTTGTTTTATTGATTTTATATATATGTTTATTTTTAGCCCCTGAGGCAGCCACTTAATGTGGCGAAACTCGGCCAGAGTCGGGCATCTTTAAATATATATATTACACGTCTCCACTATTAAAGATTTGGAAAAGACTTTTTTGGCATCCATTTCTTTGTTGTTTCCTCATGGCTTTATTGGATCGCCTACCTTGCTGTTTCCTGGCCCCTTATTTTATAACATGCTCATATCAATGCACGCATGTTAAAAAATCGGCTACCCGTACACAAGGGGGGGGAAGGGTCTTAGAAGCACAAAGCGACGCAATAGAGCATTTCTCCAGTTCCTTCCCTGTCTGCAATAAATAAAAGAGCAGATTGGGATGGAACTTCCTTACCTCCTACCTACCCTGCCTTACTTTTTCCCTCTCTACCCCAACCTCTAAAACCCCTGTAACTACTTTTCTTTTTTTTTCAAAACATATCTACTCTCCTGAGCAGTAGTAAGTTGTGCGAGCCAGCCGGCTGCTGGCATGCACTTCAGTGGGACAGCATCTAATGGCTCTCTTCCAGCACACCCATGACCCATCCATGCCCCACCCAGACCCCACCCCCGGCCCTCCCCTGGCCTGCTCCTTTTGTGGCCATTGGTTCTTCCACGCATCGCCACAGGCCATTGAAAAAACCTGTGGTGTGTTTGTATCCTGACCACGTGAATATCTCCCAGTATAAGCGCACATAGGGCTTTTAAAATTAGTCCACTTAGAATCTTAGGTAGAAAGCTGATATACAGAACCTCCAGGGTAGCATTTTCTGAAATACTTCTTATTCCGCGCATAGGTCCCAAGAGCCAGGCAGAGCTTCAGAGTCTCAATGCATGGATGAGATGATGGCACAAACAAGAGGGATTCCGTTTTATAAGGAACTGGGAAACCTTTAGGGGAAGTGGGAGTCTTTTCCAAAGGGATGGGTTCCAACTTAACCAAAGTGGAACCAGACTACAGCTGCTAACCTTTAAAAAGGAGAGACAGCAGCATTTAAACTAGAACAAAGGGGAAAGCTGACAGTTGCTCAGCAGCTCACGGTTCAGAGGAAGGTATCTTCAAAGGAAACTAAGAAGCAGGAGATTTAGGGCAACCAAACAGAGAGGTTCCAATAAATGCAAAGCTAGTCCATGCACCTATAAGTAAAGAATCACCTGAGCTAAAAGATTCCAAATTATCCCTGTCAACTGAAAAGCAGACTGTTAATACAAACCAAAAAACACATTTTTAAAATTCTGTATGCCAATGCCAGAAGTCTAAGAAGTAAGATAGGAGAGCTAGAGTGATTAGCAGTGAATGATGAGGTAGACATAATTGACATCTCAGAGACATGGTAGAAGGAGAATAAACAATGGGATAGTGCCATACCAGGGTACAAATTATATTGCAATGATAGGGAGGAGAAATTTGGTGTGGGGGGGGGGGGAGTGTAGAATTATGTCCGGAATGGCATAGTATCCAATAGGATAAGGATACTGCAAGAGACTAAGAGGTGGATTTTCAAACCCCGGCTTGTGTAAATCCCGGGATTTACGCACATGGCCGGGCTTTAGGCGCGCCAGGCCAATTTTCAAACGGCCCAGCCATTAGAGATGTGAATTGGAACTGGAATCGATTTGGATTCCGGTTCTGATTCACATGTTTTTTTTTTTCATTGGGCCCGATCGCGGTTTTGTTTATCGGCTGCGCCCACGCCATCTTGTGCTCCTACCATGTGACGGGGGCTGACCAATGGCACCAGTAGCCCCTGTGACATAGTAAGGGCAAAGACTATCGGCACCATTTTGATTACTGGCAGTCGATGGCCCGAGTGCAGGAGATCGCTCCTGGACCCCCGCCTGGAGGCAGTAGTAACTTCTCCGATAAAGGTAGGGGGGGTTTCTAGATAGGGCCGGGGGGGTGGGTTAGGTAGGGGAAGGGAAGGGAAGGTGCGGGGGGTAGAAAGAAAGTTCCCTCCGAGGCCGCTCCAATTTTGGAGCGGCCTCGGAGGGAACTTTTTACCCCAAACCTCTAAAACTACTCAGGGATGCCTGTTTTTTGGGTTTTTTTAATTTACACCTCCTCCATAGTAAAAATCAATTTTCTTAGCCCTGCCCCAGAATCTCCATGCCCTACCCACACCACACTCCTTTTTCATTTCAAGTGAGATATTCTTGTATCAAGAGATGTGCTCGTATGTAAGCAGCTTTAAAAATTGGGTGAAAACGCACATGTCCTATATACATGCACATCTCCCGATTTTGACACATGCCCAGCTTTCAAATATCAAACTTTTATGGGTTTTTTTTTCCTATTCTTGTGACTTTCTACTATTTATTTATTTGCCTTATTAACCACATAGCATCTTCTGATCACCTAATCTATATCAAATAAAAATGTAATAATGTCCAGGCCAATATTCAGTGACACCTAATCGGATAAGTTTTGACTTATCGAGCTAAGTGGCATATTTTAAATATTTGGCTGCAGTCAATGGTCACCACTTAGCTGGATAAATTATTTTCCAGCTATGTGTCTGGCTAAGTAGTGGGAGGAGAATGAATGTAATAGGGATGAGATTAATTAGCCGGATAATTTTCTGTCTAACTCTGTTCACCTTGTAGACTGTCCTAAAGCTAACCAAATAAACTTATCTGGATAACTTTAAGATAGCTTGGTATATTCAGTGGCACAGCCACATTGCTAAATATATAGGCTAAGTTAGCCAGATAAGTTTATTCAGCTAACTAGCCAAACCACATAGCAGCTAAATATGGGACCATCTAACTTTAGGACAGCTCTTTAGTCAGACCATACTTAGGCCTATATTTTCTAAAACACCGTGGCATCATGAATCGCGCAGTACAGGGGGTGGGGGGCGAAGAGGGGGGCGGGCCTGCAAAAGCCGGCAGCCATCGCACCTCTGCGGTGCAACTGCTGCCAGCTTTCGCACCCAATAGCGCCATTATAAAAGATGGTGCTAATGGGAGCGAAATGGGCAGAGAAAAAGCTCCTTACCTTTTCGCCATCCACGCTGTCTTTGCAGTGTCTGCCATGACTCCTCCTCTTTCAGGGTAGACGCCACCCTGACTCCGCCCCTTTTTAGCTATCGCATGAGAAAAGGGACTTTTCGCATGTGAAACGTCCCTTTTTTGCATGCACTAGCTTTAAAAAATGACCCCCTTAGTCCAGCTAAGTCTTCCAGTTAAATGAATATTAGAGTTTAGGGATGTGAATCATTTTTCGACGATTAAAATTATCGTCCGATAATTTTAATATCATCTTAAACCGTTATGGAACACAATACAATAGAGATTCTAACGATTTATCGTTATAAATCGTTAGAATCGTGAGCCGGCACACTAAAACCCCCTAAAACCCACCCCCGACCCTTTAAATTAAATCTCCCACCCTCCCGAACCCCCCCCCAAATAAATAACCTGGGTGTCCAGCGGCGGTCCGGAACGGCAGCGGTCCGGAACGGGCTCCTGCGAGGGTTCCTGCGCCTCGCTGAACGACCTCCTGCAGTCGATCTCCTGCCGGCGCCATTTTCCGTACGGAAAACGATTCGCGGCGGGAAATCGCTCCCTGACCCCCGCTGGACCTCCAGGAACTTTTGGCCAGCTTGGGGGGGGCCTCCTGACCCCCACAAGACTTGCCAAAAGTCCAGCGGGGGTCCGGAAGGACCTCCTGCCGTGGAATCGTGTTGTTCTATGGCCGCCGCCATTTTTCGGCGCCATTTTGGAAAATGGCGCCGGCTGAAGACAACAAGATTCAATAGCAGGAGCCCGTTCCGGACCGCCGCTGGACACCCAGGTTATTTAAGTCATTTGGGGGGGTTCGGGAGGGTGGGAGATTTAATTTAAAGGGTCTGGGGTGGGTTTTAGGGGGTTTTAATGTGCCGGCTCACGATTTTACGATTTTTCACGATATTTTACCCCCCCAAACGGCAACAATACGATTCCCTCCCCCTCCCAGCCGAAATCGATCGTTAAGACGATCGAGGACACGATTCACATCTCTATTAGAGTTAGCCAGTTAACTTAATCGACTAACTCAACTGCTCCCAGTTTTGGATCCAGAATACCCCTGACTTATCTGGCTAAATTCTATTCACCTTATTAGCTGGCAAGAATTTAGCTGGATATGTGCCCAAATATTAATTTAGCTGTCTAATTTCTGAGTTGGATGGATAAATGCTTTTGAAGATGGACCTCAATATTAAATAGTTTGAAAATAAAGAGGATTGCACAAAAGTCAGAACCTAGAACACTTTAAGTGGAGCAATATAGTCAACTGCTCTTCCTAGTTTCATAAAGCCAACCTTTTCTCAACTATTTTATCTTCATTAAACTACTTAAATCTACTAATTCCTCATAAAGTACCTTATGGTTTCATAGGAATCTTGGAAGAAATCTTAACAGCTCTCATATCTCTTAAAATGAGGTTACCTCTCATTAACCTAAACTCAATCAAATGATGATCTTACCAGAGAACTGGTAAACCAAAACCTATCTGTACCTCAACACTCATGAGTTAAAAAAATGAATATGTCCCATTTTATGTGTCATTTCATTGATCATCTAAAGAAAATCCTCTTCAGCCTCAAAACATCAGAGAAAAAAAGAACAGTTGCCCTGTGTCGTTTGTGAAATTGTTTCACTGTCAGCATTCTTGGTTTATGACTGGTTGGTTTATTGGAAAGTAGATACTGTATTAACTGTCTCCTGCTGCTGTACACACCACGGCAAGGCAGCAGGAAGTGAAAAATATAACCATTAGAGTCAGTAGTCACCCTGGCTGGGTAATAAAATCATATCATATTCTATTGCCGGGTGCAGTCATGCTACATGCTGAAGTTAGCTCCATAGTCATGGGCATTCCCCTCCTCTACTTCTCGGACTTCAGGCTCGTACTGCAATCCATCATACTATCAAAGCTCGACTATTGCAACTCCCTTCTGCTAGGTCTACCCTTCAACACCATCAAACCATTACAGATGGTACAGAATTCCGCTGCTAGAATCCTTACAAGTTCTAACAAAAAAGACCATATCAAACCAATCCTTCGTAACTTACATTGGCTTCCCATCAAACATAGGATACTCTATAAGATACTCACAATAGTACACAAAGCAATATACAATCTGGCTCCTATCATGCTAAGCACTCAACTTCAACCGCATACATCTTCTAGACCAATTAGAAGCACATACAAAGGAACACCGCATGTCCCACAAGTAAAATCAGCATTGAGCAAACGAGCATTATCTTCAGCAGGACCCCACCAGTGGAACGCGCTCCCCCCAGATCTAAGACTAGAACCCAGTCATCAAAAGTTCAAAAAAAGACTGAAGACCTGGCTTTTCCAACAAGCCTTCCCAGATTCTCAATGATACTTAGACAGGAGGACTTCCTAAATACTAGGTATCCCTAAATTATCAACACCTCACCAATTCCTACTATCAGGACTCCACAACTGCTCAATCAATTTTTGAGTCCATAAGTTCACTATATTATTCTTATTGTATCTATATGGTAGATTTGACAGGTCATCTCTACTACGTTAAATAGTTAAATTGTATGTACATATTATATTATATTATATTTATTATTACTATGTTAAATTGACATCCGGTTTTATTGTTCCTTATGTTCTACAGTTCTATGTAAAGCCCCCATCCGCTGTTGGGCAGTTCATCGTTTTATGTAAACCGGAGTGATTTGTAATTCCCACAAGAACTTCGGTATATAAAAATTAAAAATAAATAAATAAATAAATTTCCAAACAGGGGTTGGGTGTGGACATGGTCTTGGCGTGGCATGGGGGGTTCTAGGGTTGTAACATGAAATTTGCACATAACGACTTAACGGGTATTGGTGCACTCCGGGGTCCCCTGCCACATAACTTTACTTCTGTAGGATGATGTATAAGTTGTAAAACAAAAACTTCTAGGCAGATCAGTGGGGTTTTAAAGGTCAAGGCTAACAGTGGGGAGGGAGGCTATTATACTAAAGGGGTTTAAGTGGGTGAGCTGGGAAAACTGCCAGTGGGGTTGGTGTGCATGGCATTTAAAATCCGCTACTTTCATGGTAGAAGTGGTATTTGCAGGCACAGGCATGCATCCACTTAACATCATATGCACATATGTGCTCGGTCAGGCTATTTTAAAACATTCACGCATATACACACGTATGTTATAAAATATCTGGTCCCTAGATGCGGGCCGACAAACACATGCACATATGCACCCACAAGCCGCTTTGAAAGTTACTGTCAAACTTTTAATTTTCAAAAGTGTAAGTGCATATGCCATGCCAGGTTCCACACACACTTAGGGGTAGATTTTCAAACTATGCGAATAGGCCTACTTTTGCTGGCGCATCAGGCGCAAGCAAAGGTACGCTGGATTTTAGTAGATACGCGCGGAGCCGCGCGTATCCACTAAAATCCTGGATCGGCGCGCGCAAGGCTATCAATTCTGTATAGCCGGCGCGCGCCGAGCCGCGCAGCCTACCCCCGTTCCCTCCAAGGCCGCTCCGAAATCGGAGCGGCCTCGGAGGGAACTTCCTTTTGCCCTCCCCTCACCTTCCCCTCCCTTCCCCTACCTAACCCACCCACCCGGCCCTGTCTAAGCCCCCCCCCTTACCTTTGTCGGGGGATTTACGCCTCCCGGAGGGAGGCGTAAATCCCCGCGCGTCAGCAGGCCTCCTGCGTGCCGGGACGCAACCTGGGGGCGGGTCCGGAGGGTGTGGCCATGCCCCCGGGCCGCCCTGGGCCATAACCACGCCTCCGGGCCCGCCCCCGAAACGCTCCCGGCACGCCCCCTAAACGCCGCATGGTTCGGGCCCGCCCCCGACACGTCCCCCTCGCCAAACCCCGGGACTTACGCGAGTCCCGGGGCTCTGCGCGCGCCGGTAGGCCTATGAAAAATAGGCTCACCGGCGCGCAGGGCCCAGCTCGCCTAAATCCGCCCGGATTTGGGCGGATTTAGGCGAGCAGGGCTCTGAAAATCCGCCCCTATGTGCTTAAATCCCCTTTGAAAAGTCAAGCTAAAGTCTGTAGGTAAAAAGCACTTGCAGACTTTAGTCTATCCAGGTTGAAATATATCCTCTTTATCTATAGCCTTCTGACCAAAAAGTGTCCAGTCTGAATTTCCCCACTCAAAACTGCCTTAAAATGGCAAGCTCAAAACTGCTTGAAGGCTGAAATAGTGCAGAATGAAGGCATTATTTCTCTAGCAGTTCAATGCAAACGGGAAACAGATGTGAGCAGACTCACGTTTGTGATTTACAGATCACATTTCAGCAATCTGCCCTTTCTTGCTTTATTTTTGGGTTGTTATCTTCCAAAAAAAGGAAAAAAAAAACACTTGGATCAACCAGGGTTCTGATTTTTTTAATTACAGCCTTTCTATTGCTTAGAAACAAGAATCTTTATAAAGGAATAAACAATTCTCTGAAGGACTCTAGCTAACCCTTTTCTTTTTCTTTTTTCCCCCTTTTTACTGTAACCCGCAGTCTGGCCTAGATGTCACAGCTTCAGAGCAGAGGACTGTCTTCTGTGGTCTGTCACTCTCATAGTCCTGCCATGAATGACACACTAGTTCTGTGTTAATTGCCCTGCTGCACTTCAGCTATCAGCCAGCCCTGTCTCAGATTTACTGATTGCAGACGTGACCTGTGTTAGTGAGTGAGCAAAGAGAGGTTAGAGCTCAGGAGGGCCAAGTTCAAGGGCACAGGCTGGTACAGACGTATAAACAAGGGAATGGTATGTAAGTAATAAAGACATAAAGGTTAAGATCAGGGTGAGCAGAGCAATAAACAGTTATGATAACCCAGTTGGTTTATAAAAATTTACTGTATAAAAAGCGTAGGATACATTTTTAACACTTAAACTTTCATATTTTAGATTCCTCTTGCATTTTATGAAAAAAACTATTCAAAACTTCTTTGGAACTTCTGTAACCCATCACAGAATTGAAAGAAATATAATAACCAGAAAAAACAATAGGCCAGTAATTTTAAAATGAGCGCCCATGCATGCACATATCGGCGCGTGAGCGAAGATACACTGGAATTTTAAATCATGTGTGCATTTGCATGCATATGTTTTAAAGTACACCAACTGCACATTATGGGGTAGATTTTCAAAAAGCGCGCCTTCGCGTACTTTTGTTGGCACATCAGGCGCGAACAAAAGTACTATGGATTTTAGTAGATACGCGCGTAGCCACACGTATCTGCTAAAATCCTGGATCGGCGCGCGCAAGGCTACCGATTTCGTGTAGCCGGCGTGCGCCGAGCCGCGCAACCTACCCTCCGTTCCCTCCGAGGCTGCTCCGAAATCGGAGCGGCCTCGGAGGGAATTCGCTATCGCCCTCCCCTCACCTTCCCCTCCCTTCCTCTACCTAACTCACTCCCCCCGGCCCTGTCTAAATTCCCCCCCCCTACCTTTGTTGGGGGATTTATGCCTCCCGGAGGGAGAAGTAAATCCCCACGCGCCAGCGGGCCGCTGGCGCGCCTAGACGCGACCTGGGGGCAGTTACGGAGGGCGCGGCCACGCCCCCGGACCGCCCCTGGCCGAAACTACGCCCCTGGGCCCGCCCCCAAAATGCCGCGTCCCGCCCCGAAAACGCGGCGCCGATCGGCCCCGCCCCCGACACGCCCCCCTCGGAAAACCCCGGGACTTACGCGAGTCCCGGGGCTCTGCGCGTGCCGGCAGGCCTATGTAAAATAGGCGCACCGGCGCGCAAGGCCCTGCTCGCATAAATCCGCCCGGATTTACGCGAGCAGGGCTCTTAAAATCCGCCCCTATGTTCATAATTTAAGAGCTTATTCAAGCACAGCTAGCGTGCCTATGTATTCCATAGGAATTTGTCAGCTTTTACGCCTGTAAGTCAACGGATTATAAGACATGCTCGTACGAGGCACATTCCTAGTTTTCCAATTTGTCCACCAGTTTGTCCAGTTAACATCAAGTCTTTATACCAATATACCCCTCTAATTCTTCATCCTGCATGCTACCAAGTTGACCCAGACCCATCACCCTGTCATATAAGCTCATCATCAGGAGCAGCAATAAAATTATATGGCTATCTAGCGCACATGCGTTGTGGTTTTCAATTTTAAAATACAGAGTTACATGCATAAGTGTTGTCCTTACTCCAGAATGCCTATTCCCTGCCCCTTTTCCACCCTCTTATTTCTCATGCAGGAATGGGTACATAAACATGGAAACTATGTTTATGATGATCCCCTTGACATTTCAGACCACCAGCATATTGAGGGAATGGAAGCCCTCGAGGTCATGGTAATTGGCCTAGTCTGCCACTTCTGCTCTTATAGGGATGCACATTCAATCTAGAATGCACATCCCCTGCAAACCAAGGGGAAGCATGTAATTTACAGAAATCTGTCATAATTTATTGTTGCTGCTGTATCCTTCAGGGAAAAGATATGTATTTTTCTGAAAAAAGAGGTCAAAAACTGATCAATAACTACATTGTTGACTCAACTGGATTTTTCTAGCTGTGACTCCTAGAGGAGTCTGGCAGCTATCAGTGGCTTCATTGCAATCTTGAACCAAGTGCTCAGATTATCAGAGGAGTAGGATTTAAGTAGGGATGGAATAAAAAAGCCAGTTTTCAGTTTCTTCCAATTGGAATGAAGTGAATCATCAAAACCTCCAAAAAGAATGACAATTTACATTTGCATGTGTTTTCGGAAGTTTGTGTACCCAGTTTGTAGTTGCATATACTAAAAGCACTTGGTACCCCTTGGAAGTTGCAAATTTGTGCACCTAGGGGCTGATATTCAGCCACAGAGCTGATAGTTAAGTTAGCCAGATACACCTATCTGACTAACTTAACCAGGATATTCAGCGGCACAGCACCACCATTGAATATACCCAGCTATGTTAAAATTAGCCGTATGCATATATATATATAGCTACCTTTAGACCAGCCCTATCAGGCTAACTTCACTCCTCTCCTGAATGTCTCCCTCCCCCCCCCCCCCCAGAAACATCCCCAACTTATCCAGTTTATGGAATTATGTGCACAAAGGGGCAGATTTTAATACCTATGCACGGGTGTAGATTTGTGCGCGCAAACCGACGTGCACAAATCTACGCCCGATTTTATAACATGTGCGCGCAGCCGTGTGCATGTTATAAAATCTGGGGTCAGCGCATGCAAGGGGTTGCACACTTGTGCACCTTGCACGAAATCGGAGCTGCCTCGGAGGGAACTTTCCTTCCGCCCCCCCCAGCTTCCCCTCCCTAACCCACCCCCCAGCCCTACCTAACCCCCCCCCCCCCGATACCTTTGTTTTGCAAGTTGCGCCTGCCGGCCAAGTGCTGGCACACAATCCCCCAGCCTAGAGGCCCTATGGAGGCCTCTGGCCATGCCCCCGCCCCGGACTGACCGGACCCCACCCCTTTTTTCAAGCCTCGGGACATACAGGCGTCCCAGGGATTGCATGTGTCCCAGGGCCTATGCAAAATACGCTTGGCGCGTATAGGGCTTTTAAAATCTGCCCCAAAATTCTGAACATGGAAAAGATGAAAGAAAATTAAGAAGAAGTAAAAATAATTGAAACAAATGAAATATCCCTTCAAAACAAAATATTTCTTAATTGCACATTCCAAGTTTTAACTATTTGATATATGCTGATCACATATAAATTTACTTTAATCTAGGGGATAGATGCCAAGAAAAACTGGAGAGGCAATAACTGATTGAAAGAAGCAGAGATTTGGTTGACAGAGAATAAGTTATGCCTGTATCACCTAAAACTTGAAACATTCTGGTTGCAGAGGCCTTCATTGACAGCATTTTGCTTACATGTACAGCTACAGAACAGAGTTGTAACACTAAACCAAGAAAGAAAAATCTTGGGTATCATGCTAGTCTCCCATCTTACAGTGCATACACAAATGAAAATATAGTGAATGCCTTTTTTTTTCACTTGTATGATTTTTGCATTCTGCAGCCATTCCTAGAAAAAAACACATTTAGGGCCTCATTTTCAAAGGAGTTTACCATGCATGATTTGCGAATGCAAATTTGTCAGGGGGCAGAGTTTATGCAAAGCTATCGTGTGCGGCAGTGTTAGCACGGCTGCTAGCTACAACCCTGAGATTTGCGTTATGGGGCCGCTAAAGGGTTATCGCAGTCCATGATAGTCCCAGACAGCCTGTTGAGAGAGAGAGAGAGAGAGAGAGAGAGAGAGAGAGAGAGATAGAGAGAGAGGGAGAGAGAGAGAGAGAGAGAGAGAGAGAGAGAGAGAGAGAGAGAGAGAGAGAGAGAGACTTACTATAGTGCCTATGCCCTAGACAGGTATTTTAACCCCTATGGGAGGGCCACCTACTAACTCGGGGTGGGGATTAGGTATGAGCGTCAGGGGTTGGGGGTCACTTTCGCATTCCACATGAGACCTACGGACAGAACAGTGGTCTTTAGTGCAGATTTGCTGGCCGTCGGAGTGAGGACGCTCACTCCAAGAAGTGGTTTGGGCAACGTTCTCTCCACCTAGCTTGTTGTTGCCCAGGTAGAGTGTCCATCAAGCTAGGTGGAGAGAACGTTGCCCAAACCACTTCTTGGAGTGAGCGTCCTCACTCCGACGGCCAGCAAATCTGCACTAGAGACCACTGTTCTGTCCATAGGTCTCATGTGGAATGCGAAAGTGGCCCCCAACCCCCGACGCTCATACCTAATCCCCACCCCGAGTTAGTAGGTGGCCCTCCCATAGGGGTTAAAATACCTGTCTAGGGCATAGGCACTATAGTAAGGCTCTCTCTCTCACTCTCTCTTTCTCCCCCCCCCCCCCAGGAGCCTGAAACAGGCTGTCCGGGACTATCGTGGCCCGCGATGATTGAAGTGCAAAAACCGACAAATATTGTGCACTGTGATGAAACACCGAAAGAATCATCACACACTGGGAAAACATCGCGTGCAGTTCTAATGTTTTCGCGAATGGCGAAAACATCGCCACACGCGATGTTTCCTCACTGCACGAAAGAAGCCTCATTTGCATTGGTAACGCCCCCTACTGCGTTACCAATGCGATATTGGAAAATGAGGCCCTTAGACTACTGTAATTTCCTGTACATGGGTTTTCCTAAGTATCAGCCTCAGGAGATTGCAAACAGTGCAAACTGTTGCAGCATGCTATGTTTTAGGCGCAAAATCTTATGACCACATCTTGCCCATCCTTAAGGCTTTGCAAAGTCTTCCAGTTAGTCAGAGGATTGAATTTAAAATAATCTTTCTGGTTTTCAAAGTCTTAAATTATTCTGCTGTAAGGTATCTTGCGTTCCTTGTATAATGCTACATACCAGGGCAAACTTTGCTTCCTATGTCCTGGATAAAATTATGTTAGTAGATATTACTAAGAAGTCCTTTTCTTGGGCAAGACCATTTTATTGGAATTCCATTCTACAGGAGCTTTAAGTAGTTATAAATTTAGCTACTTTTATGAAACTGTGCAAAATATGACTGTTTACGGCCACCTTTGGATAATTACAAATTTTAGTTTCTTATTTTAATATTTTTTAGAGGTTCCAATTTTTTATTTTTATTAATCAAGTAGGATCCTGCTTGATTGAGGGATTGTATTATTTAATTAGGTTATATGACCTTATTGTATTATACTGCTAAATGTTTATTTAAAATTGTTGTACACCTGTTTGTATCCTTTTTGGGTAAATTAATTTAGAAATCTGAAAATTGATAATTAAACCAATAAATGAAGATGCCAGCGGCAAATACTGCATGATGACACACTTTCAGATATGTATTCCATGATGAGCATTTAGAGACATGTACAGCGAAACACTTGTAGAATAAATCCCTTGCAAATGCCACAGTTATTTCTCTAGGCCCTTCAAGGTCTCACATCAAAGAAGAGAGTATTCTTGCTCCTTTTACTCCTCCCTCCTGATTTCCATGAGTCAGGAAACTCCACACCAAGTCTCTTCCTAGGTGTAGCCTCCTCAGAAAGGCCAAGTTATTCTGAAAAAGAAAATCCACATTTTGGATATTTTTTTAAATATTTAATTTGATTTGATTTATTGATTTCTTTCTCGCCTCTGGAGAACAAGAACAAGGTGAGCTACAATTAAAACATTCATTGAAAATAATAAAACATACAACTAACAATGGTGACATGCTAATCCAGAGCCAAAAGCAGATAGGGACATAAATGGATTAACCTAACCCAGCAATTGATAAACATAACTCACACAAGGCAGCCTCTGTAACCTGAAAAGTTGTTACTGAAAGCAAGGAAACCCAAAGTTAATAGCAGTCAGGGGTGTATTAACTGAAAATATAGGAACCTGAAACTAGTAGCAGATAGGGACATACATGGATTAAAATTATCAAGCAATTGACAAGCAAAAACACAAAAAATATCACCTGTGGGATAAAAATATCACTTGTGAGCTGTTGGGGAGACCTTTACAAAGGAGCATTTTGCAGAAACAGAAAGAGACATTGCTTGAAAATGGCTCTGGGATAATATCTAGTTTGCCAAAAAGATACAGAAAGTAGCTCAAAAATAAGGAAAAATACATTAGTAGACGGAGTTCGATTGCAAAGTAAAAGAAAACAACTAATGTACAGAAAAGACTTAATTTAACTCTAGGAACACATAATGGACCCATCCACAAAATGCACAGACTCTACACTTCACACACAGAAAGACAAAGAAAAGACATAAAAAAAACTTACCAGAGATGGAAAAAGGCCCCATCACAAATAGTTTCCTCATCTGAGTATTTCCAAAGACCATTACTTCTACTGCTTATCATTTCTATAGCACTGAAGCAATATAGACAGGCAGTAGCTGAGGTTTGAGGAAGAGGTGCTGGCTGTCACTCTGTATCTCACTCAGACAATGAATATGAGTTTATGATGCCTGCATCTTTATACTGTGTCCCATTCCATCTCTAGGGACCACATCTGTTTGTGCTGACTAGTGATAGCTGACAGGCATCAACTCTTTGTTAATTCTAAAAAGCAGGCTTTAGAGAAAGGGCAAGAAAAGAGTGTGGCAACAGTCATCTTTTGGTTTCCAGATAAGTCAATTTATTTGTAGATAACATACTTAACTACATATTTTTCTTTTTAGAGCAACAATATCAGGAGATGTACAGGCTATTTCTTCTAGAGGACACCAAGTTTTCCTACCTTGATGAAACACATGACAGGGCTTTCTCTTCCATTGTTTTGGAACACATTGCCTGAACAACTACTGACTTTAGGGAAGTGCATTGATTTTTTTTTGTGTGTGTGTCACTTTCATTTCAGGTCATTATCTGATTTCATTTTTAAAATGGTTCAGGAGGTGTTTATTTCGGGTTTCCCTAATTTCGGAGTTCGTGCACACTAACTAAAAATGTTACCAATAAGTTAAAAATTGTTAGTTGTGGAGCAGTTCGTTAGCTAGAGGTATGGTTCTGCATTCCCATTGGCTATCTCCTTAGTTACTTGTTTGTGTTGCCAAGGTTGCCAGGTGATATTTGTGGTTGAATGGCTAGTCCCTGGTAACAAGTGTAAACAACAAGTGATATATAATAATAGCATCAAGTTCTAGTCAGCAAAAGAATGTAATGTAAATGCATATTTACAATTTTCAATCCGTTTGTATTTTAGGAAAGGGGACATGGCATTTTGGGATATGCATATTTTTAATTCCCCTGGTGTGAGTCTGTATGTTTTGGTGGGGGAGGGTTGACTTGGGGGAATATATGGGGTGACAGGTGGGATAGAGACTAGTTGGTGTAGTGACTAGAGAGATTCAATCTGGTGTGTGTGTGGGGTCACTTGTTACCCCATATAGTTAACCCAGTCACCTCCCCCCACATACACACCAGGCTGCCTCTCTCTTTCTCTCTCTCCCATATGTCACCCCATACAGTCACCCCATTACTTTCCCTCTCACCAGGCCCACCCCACACACAACAGACTGCCTGTCCCTCACCAATCACCACCCAAAGCAGTCTCTCTCCCCACATCTTCTCAGTCACTCCAGTCACACCCACCTCACCAGTCACCCCAAATTCCAGGATGTCTTTCTCTCACCATTCACCAACCAGTCTCTATCCCATCTGTCACCCCCATATAGTTACCCCAATAACTCCTCCTCTCACCAGTCACCTCTCTCTCTCACCAATCTCCACTCCAACCAGTCTCTCTCCTATCTGTCACCACATACATTCACCCCAGTCATTTCCCCTCTCACCAGTTACTGCCCATTCACCCAAACACACAGACACCAGGGGAATTAAACGTTTGCATATCCTAAAATACCAGGGCCCCTTTCCTAAAATACAAAGGGATTGGCAAATTTTAAAATATACATATGCATTACATACTTTTACTTTTTCTAACTAGAACTTGATGGTATTATTATATCACTCGTTTGTAGGGATGTGAATCATTTTTTGACGATTTAAAACAATCATCAGATATATTTTAAATCGTCAAAAATCGTTAGAGCCGCAATACAATAGCAATTCCCCCGATTTATCGTCAAAAAATCGTAAATCGGGGGAGGGGGGAGGGCGGGAAAACCGGCACACCAAAACAACCCTAAAACCCACCCCGACCCTTTAAAACAAATCCCCCACCCTCCCGAACCCCCCCAAAATGTTTTAAATTACCTGGGGTCCAGTGGGAGGGGGGGGGTGTCCTGGCGCGATCTCCCGCTCTCGGGCCATGGCTGCGTTAATAGAAATGGCGCCGGTGGCCCTTTGCCCTTACCATATGACAGGGCAAAGGTAGCTCCGGCGCCATTTTGGTTCCTGTCACCCGACATCACGAGTGCAGGAGATCGCTCCCGGACCCCCGCTGAACCCCCAGGGACTTTTGGCCAGCTTGGGGGGGCCTCCTGACCCCCACAAGACTTGCCAAAAGTCCAGCGGAGGTCCGGGAGCGACCTCCTGCACTCGGGCCGTATTGCCATTATTCAAAATGGCGCTGGCACTCTTTTTGCCCTCACTATGTCATACGGTCGTATGACATAGTGACATTGCCTTCACTATGTCGTATGATATAGTGAGGGCAAAAGTAGCCCCAGTCAATTTAGATCTGTGTTTGTACTTCAGGACAAACAGCTTACCCCTTGCAGGGTGCCTCAAAGCCTACAATTTGATCCTGTAATGCTGGTGTTGGGTCAGTTTCTAATCTCTAGTAATTTTCCTGGTCTAATAATTGAGAATATGCTTCTTCCATATATTGTGTCTTGCTCTATATTACCACATCATCCCCTTTACCTGCTGACTTGATCACTATTGTGTTTGGATAAGAACTGAAATGCCTTATACTCCACACATATCAAATTGTAACATGAACTTTTTGTTCTATGCTCAATTATTGTCAAATCATATAAGACCATATCCATATCACGCTTAATATTAGGGATGTGAATCGTGTCCTCGATCGTCTTAATGATCGATTTCGGCTGGGAGGGGGAGGGAATCGTATTGTTGCCGTTTGGGGGGGTAAAATATTGTGAAAAATCGTGAAAAATCGTGAAAAATCTAAAAATCTAAAAATCGCAAAACCGGCACATTAAAACCCCCTAAAACCCACCCCCGACCCTTTAAATTAAATCCCCCACCCTCCCGAACCCCCCCCCAAAATGAGTTAAATAACCTGCGGGTCCAGCGGCGGTCCGGAACGGCAGCGGTCCGGAACGGGCTCCTGCTCCTGAATCTTGTTGTCTTCAGCCGGCGCCATTTTCCAAAATGGCGCCGAAAAATGGCGGCGGCCATAGACGAACACGATTGGACGGCAGGAGGTCCTTCCGGACCCCCGCTGGACTTTTGGCAAGTCTCGTGGGGGTCAGGAGGCCCCCCACAAGCTGGCCAAAAGTTCCTGGAGGTCCAGCGGGGGTCAGGGAGCGATTTCCCGCCGCGAATCGTTTTCGTACGGAAAATGGCGCCGGCAGGAGATCGACTGCAGGAGGTCGTTCAGCGAGGGTTCCGGCGCCTCGCTGAACGACCTCCTGCAGTCGATCTCCTGCCGGCGCCATTTTCCGTACGAAAACGATTCGCGGCAGGAAATCGCTCCCTGACCCCCGCTGGACCTCCAGGAACTTTTGGCCAGCTTGTGGGGGGCCTCCTGACCCCCACGAGACTTGCCAAAAGTCCAGCGGGGGTCCGGAAGGACCTCCTGCCGTCCAATCGTGTTCGTCTATGGCCGCCGCCATTTTTCGGCGCCATTTTGGAAAATGGCGCGGCTGAAGACAACAAGATTCAGGAGCAGGAGCCCGTTCCGGACCGCTGCCGTTCCGGACCGCCGCTGGACCCGCAGGTTATTTAACTCATTTGGGGGGGGGTTCGGGAGGGTGGGGGATTTAATTTAAAGGGTCGGGGGTGGGTTTTAGGGGGTTTTAGTGTGCCGGCTCACGATTCTAACGATTTATAACGATAAATCATTAGAATCTCTATTGTATTGTGTTCCATAACGGTTTAAGACGATATTAAAATTATCGGACGATAATTTTAATCGTCCTAAAACGATTCACATCCCTACTTAATATATGGATCAATAACCCCTGGTGGGACCCAATTTGATTTATGGCTAACAACTGAAAAGTCCAGAACTGGAGGATTTTAAGAAAAAAATAACAGTACAACCAAAGATAGCCCCTTTCCAAAAACTGAATTTGCTCTCCAGCCAAAGACTTACCAAAGATATTCATGACTGTGGAACCCATTTCATTTGGGAACATGTGAAAGGTTGTATCTCCGAGTCATTCCACGGTGAAGCTTATGGTGTGTGTGATAGGGCTGTTATCCTTTAATAAACTTTGGGATCCAAGATGGCTGCCACTGAGCATACAGTGTGAGCTTCGGCATTTTTCCTTTAAGTTTTGTCTTAGTTTGCTTCATTTCAATGCCGCATTTGGCCTGTAAGTGCAGGACTAAGGAAAGAACTTGCCCTGTGGTCCTTCCTGTTTTCCCTACCTCTGGAAGCTCACATCCAGCGGATCACTCAATCAGGAGCCATGTCCTTGGGGGACATTACCGGAGAGGCATCCCCGGCTTCTCCCCTGAACTTTTCAACCTCTCTTTATCTGATCACCAGGGTTCCTCTGGCAAACCTGACTTCCTCCTGTGCACAGGACGTCCTGTTAGAAGGAATTAGCGCTACTCATATTGACGCTAGCACCAGAGGAGAGGCTGGGGATGGCCCAGCTCAGAACATTGGCTCACTGACTTCTGGAGGGTCTTTGACCAAGGCTAAACTTGTATCTACTCCTACTACTTCTTTTTTGGTGACTTTTCCTGCCTTTGCTCCAGTAAGACCTCGATCTATAACCTTGGATTCTATCTGGGAGGTTATAGTAAACCTGGGAGCATCTATTACTCAGAAACTAGTTCCTATAGAGGGCAGAGGTAACATCAGCAATAGTAGCATGGACTTAGTGTCTGGGTACTTGCCAGGTTCTTATGGCCTGGATTGACCACTGTTGGAAACAGGATGCTGGGCTTGATGGACCCTTGGTCTGACCCAGTATGGCGTGTTCTTATGTTCTTAATTTTGTGGAAAAATCTCAAGCTTCCTTGTAAAATCAGTTACCTGAAGTTACTAATGAGATTCAAAGTGTGAAGCTTATCCATAAGCAACTGATTAAAGAAAACTAGTTACTTCATAATAAACTGGACAATTTGAAAAATAACATTCTGGGGAAAAATTTGTATTTTATTAATTTTCCCAAACTTTCACGTGTATCTTCTAAAGATATGTTTAAAAAATATCTTCTGGAAATTCTTAAAAGTTCCTAAGGCTTCTATACCTCCATTGTCTAAGATTTACTATCCACCTTCTTTCAAAAAAAAAGAATGTCAAGAAAGTACCCAAGGACTGGATTTTCTCACTCCTCAGCAGGATTTATCTCAATTTTTTGGAAACTTCAGACTCTGCTCAAACTCAAGCGGCCACCTTATTGGTCACTTTTGCTTTTGATTGAGATTGGGTATTTTGTCTTTTTTTCATCATCGGTTGGATGTTTTTCTTCATTTCTCTATTGGAGTTTATCCTGAAATTTCCAAACAAACACAAAAAAGAAGATATCAATTTCTATTGTTAAGATCTAGGGTTTCTTAGATTGATGCACTTTTTATTTTGAAATGCCCTTGCAAATGCCTAATTAAATATAAAGGGTTGTCATTTTCTTTTTATTCCTTCTCAGTTAGTTTCCTTTTTAAGTGATAAACAGGTTGTACCTTCTGAGAATTGTAATCATGATGTCTGTCCCTCCATTAGATAGCTGCGAACCCTATACTCAGTTTTGTATCCACTGTTTAATTATGCTCTGCATTGTCTGCAATAATTTTCTTTTCAGCCTGATTGGGTATTTTCCTTAAGTTTTTTTTATCTTGGACCCTCATATTGTGGACTTGTGGAAAAGAAGATTTTTCTATATTCCTATTATTTCATTGATCATAATTGTTAATTTTTTCTTCTTTTCTTTTCCTTTTCAATTTTAAGATTTTCTTTTTTTTTATTATAATCTAAAAAATGCATACATAAAAAAATTAAAAAACAAATTAATAAACTTTAATAAATATAGCACAACAAAGTAAGGTCAAAAGAACTTGAAAAAGGTGCAAAAAAAAAATAATGATTTGTACCATTCAATGAAATCCCTAAATGGTGGGTCAATAGATGTACAAAAATAGGCAGTCTGTAATAATAAAAATGCCAATAGAAAATGTCAGAGAGAGAACCAATGAGAAAACATATTCATCAGGCTATATAGAAATATAAAAGAAGCAACAGTGAGAATAAAAATCAATATCATAAAGATCAATTGATCTCTTGATTGACACCATGGGGATACAAACTACTCAAAACAAAAATCCAGCGCTGCTCACATAAGGATAATCATATTCTCTTCCCTCTCCTCCCACCATTTCTGACACAATCACCTTCCCCACCACTTGGCATAATCACCGTCTCACCCCTTTCCTCCTCAATACCTGGCATAATCACCATATCTTTTCTTTCCTCTCCCCTGGTATAATCGCCTTTCCATCTTTTTCTTCTCCTCATCCCCCTCCAGGCATAATCAGATTCCCTTCCCTATACCCCACATGCCCTGGCATAATAACATTCTTTTCTCTCTCCTCTGCCCAGCACTCTCTCTGGCATAATGGCATTTCCTTCCCTTTTCTCACCGCCACCCTAATCATAACCACCTTCCCTTTCCTTATCCCAACCTCTGGGATAATCACCTTCTCGCCCTTTCTTCTCCCCCCAGCTCCCTGGCATAATCATGTTCCCTTCAGTTCTTTCTCCCCCTTATACCTCTGGCAAAATCACATTTTCTTCCCTTTCCTCCCACCTCTTGATACAATCACTTTCTCTTCTGTCATTAACCCCCCCCCCCCCGGCATAATTACTTTTTCTTTCCTCCCCTATCTTTTCACCACCCTGGGATAATTATCTTCCCTTCCTTATCCCCCCACCCCCTGGCATAATCATCCCTTATCCTTTACATAACCCCTCCTCTCCAATGGCCCCCCTTCTTGATTTCTATCCTCCTACAGTATCAGTCCCTTAACAGTTTCTCCCCCTCTCCTTTTTTTGGCTGCTTCAGGCTTCAGCGGCTGTAGCAGGAATAGCAATAGAAAAGAAATGCAGTGCTGGGCCCGAGCTGGTATGTCCGCCCAGGCAGGCCCTGCAGCCCTTCATCCATCACATATGTTCTCTAAGTTACAGAAGGCCCATGCAGGAGGATGGGGAAGGAATACAGGGCCTGCCAGAGAACATACATCAGTCCTGGGCCTGTGCTGCATTTCTTTTCTAATAAGTTGTGCTGTCCTGCACCAGTTTACTTTTCTGGTGGCAGTGGGCCACCAGAAGTAAAAACATGGATCCCTAGAAGGCCCTGACCACATGCCACCGCATGCAGGTACGGTATAAAAGAAGTCAGAACCACCACCTACTTTGGAATACAGAGCAGGTGATGTAGTGATAGAGCCCTTGTGTTTGTGACAGATGAGTTGCCAGTGTTTAGTGCCCCTAGTCTTGCTAAACTGTGGAAAGCAGGTTGTGAGTTTATGAGGCTATGACAGCAATGCAGGGGCTGAGGACTGAATGGTATACGAGTTATGGAAAAGTATGTGGCTAGGGTCCTGTCAATGCTGTCCCTTTATGGAAAACAGAACTGTGAATGAAAGATGCAGAGGGCTAATTCTGAAGATGTGTACAAGTAATTTTTATGATAATTATTAAAATTTATTTGTATCCTACCTTTCCAAATAATGTTCAAGGCAGTTACACAGTATTTTTTGTGTTCAGGAGCTATAAGGTAGATATTCAGCGCCACTTAGCTGGATAAGTTTAGACTTATTCAGTTAAAGTGTCAGTGAGATCAGCGACCAACACTTACAGGTCAATTTTAAAAGATTTGCACATGAAAAATGCCCTCATATTCACATATGTGGGCCATGTGCAAGCAATGTTGATTTTTAAAAAGCCACAAAATACACGCATAAGTACTCATGCACATGTAAGGAATAAGAGGCTGGAATTGGGGTAAGGATGGGCAAAGAATGGACGTTCTATGGCAGAGCCAAGACTTGGGGCATAACTCCAAATTGTAAAACCGAGAACTGCAATATGTGTGCACTAGATATCCGCCTAACTTTATTGCTGCTCCTGATGAAGGAAAAGTTTGTAGAGCTCGTATTTTAGGATTTATAGGAAAGGATGAGCAGTCTGGGTCAACTAGGCAGAATGCAGGATGAAGAACCAGATGAATCTTAAAGACCTCGCTATTAAGTGGACAAACCAGTGGACTAATTGGAAAACCGGGAATGTGCCCTGTGCAAACATGTTTTAAAATTTGCTGGCACACGTGCACAAAAGCCAACATGGAACAACTGAATCAATGCATGCCAGCTCTGCTCAAGTAACTGCTTAAAATTAGGAGCATACTGACATGAGGCTGGTGCATTTTAAAACATACACACATAAGCGCACAATTAAGAATGTTAGTGTATCCTCACTCACACACTGATACGCGTGTGTATGAGTGCACACGTGCTTGTTTTAAAATCAACCTCTTAGCTGGATAACTACTTGTCCAACTAAATAGTTAGCTAAGTGGTGGATGGAGTGAGGGTGTAATTGGGAGGAGCTGAGATAGCTGGATAAGTTAGCAGGCTAACTCCAATATAGACTTGGCCGGATAACTTATCTGTTCAATTCTGATCACGACAGAGACCTTACATGTCAGCACTCCTTTTAACCCTGAAGCTAGCAAAGACATTGGCAGTTTGGTTTCTAACATTAATAAGCTGTTTTTCCCATGTGTATGAGTGCAGGAGTTTTCCCTTTAGATTTGTATAGAGACAGGGTAAATAAAAGTTAGTTTGCAAATTTGGTGAGATGGTATTCAAAGTGTGTGAATGCATTTTGAATTTTTGTTCTTAGAGGGCAAGTATGTACAGTGTGGCTTTAATGCCAAATGAATGTCTGAAAATGGATAATGAAGTTACTCCATAGGAAAATAAAGCAGATAATACATTGCATTACTAAGAACATGCATTCTTATTATACATCCATTTTTAGCTTATTCATCCTCTCATGCAGCCTCTGCTCCATCTTTGAACTGTAACTGTTTTTATTCACCTGCCTGGCTGAATAGCATTCTGCATCAGCCAGCCTCCCTTCTAGTCTTAAAATGGATGAAAAACCTCAAAGCTATTTGTAAAAAATTAGTATATTAGATGTAGCCATACAGCAGTAATTCTTCTAGCGAATGTTTTCATGTACCGTAATTGCTCTTGATTCAAAGAATACTGCATCATTACAAAGTTAACTTTGTATTTTATTAAGACTTAATAAGTGGCCAAGATTTAGGATAATACATTGCCAGAGTTCATTACTGGATTTTACTGTTTCTCAGTGCCTTTTGCACTGTCCATCTTGCTACCTGTAAGAAACCTATATCAAGATGGTTGTCATGGCAATGAAAAGATTTGCATTTGTGTTATCTATTTAAATACCTTCTTTTGGTTTATAACTACAATAATACATCCCTTCAGTCCTGCTCATTGCTAATTTAGATCCAGCCTAGTGTCTGAGGTCAGTGATACCATCTAAAGCATGTTGTCTAGACAACTGTGAAGTCACTGTCCATAGGATAATTGTTTTATGCAAATAAAAAAGTACAATGGTGACATGCTTATCCACTAACCTTGCAATCTGATTGAGCCACGTTAGGCTCTATGCAGAGAATTCTTAATCAAGCTTTCTCAGAACATATTTTCTTTAACAGGCTGTATTTAGAAATTGCCTCCAGACTAGATTTCTACCTTGCCTTATAATTATTTCAATTCTAATTTAACACATATTGCAAGTTATAATAGCTTAGTAATAGTTTGTAGATTAGGCAAATGGTTACTAGTATTGACATATACATTTATTTCAGCCACACATTTGCATATATGGTCAGAAAAGAATTGCAATCTTTCATTATTCCAGCTCAGAAGACTCAGGGTTCAAATGTTTTTCCATTCTTAAGCTTTCTCTCTCTCTCTCTCTCTTTTCTCTCTTCCTCATCATTTAGGATGTAAGAGATGTATACAGCTGTATACTAGTTCATGGAGACCAGACTATTAAAGCATCAATGCATCATATACACAAGCAGCATTGATCTTTTATTGGATTTGTGGAAAATCATGAAATAAAATAAACAAAGCTAAAATGTATGTACGTAATATTCAGTAATATTCAGCCACTAGCCAGTTTGCAAAGTTAGTCAATAAACGTATCCAGCTAATTTTGGTAGGATATTCAGTGGCACAGTCACACCATTGAATATATTTGACTATCTTAACGTTATCAGGATAACTTTATCTGGCTAAATTTAGAACCACCCCTACAACATGACAAGAGTTAGAAAGATAAATTATCTGACTAACTGAATATTGGAGTTAGCTAGATAACTTATCCAACTAATTTTACTCTACCCTGAAACATCCCTGGAATGCTTCTCTGTTATCCGGCTAAATGTTAGATTGATATTGAGTTATAGGACTAAACCTTTGCTGGATAAGTGACTGAAATATTCAAAAATTGTTATTTAGATGGATAACTCAACACTTATCCAGCTAAATGCCACTGAATACGGACCCCAAGATTCCTAAATAATCAAAGCAACTACTACATATAGAAAACTTCACTTGATCATTTGAACTTTTGACTATAACTTTACTAATATATCTAATTTTTTATAAAGAGCTATTAAGTACTTTCAAAGATGTTGAGACTAATTCACCCGACATCTTTCACATATAAATCTTCTCACTTGTGCATCACTGATCTACTCAAACCACAATGCACATTATTGGGACACTGGGATAATGCACTACTATGTTAACAAACAGGATTCATTCATATTGATTACCTTTAGCTGTAGTTCAACGGTGGCCAACTCTGTCTTCAAGGATTACAAACAAGTCTGGTTTTCAGGATTTCATACAATAAATATGTATGAGAGGCAGTGCTTGCAAATATATATTATGCATATTATTTAAGGAGGTCTTGAAGACCAGACCTATTTATGACTCTTGAGGATTAGAATTGGCCTTCTCTGCCCTAGTTAGCATTGCTATATGCAGAAGAATATACAACTCTACTATTGAGTAATGCAAATAGATCTGTTCATGAGATTTATTTACACTCATTTGATCTAATAACCATATTAATGTGCATATTTTAATTATCCTAAAAACCATACCTATTTGCAGCCTTCACATTTTGTAATTGAATGTTTACTACTGATATACAGTTCTTTCTCCATCACTCAAGGTGATGTACTGGAATATGCTACTTCTTGAATTCTGAAAATACTTACAGTACTGCATTTTCATTTACTTCTCCTCTCCTCCTTTCTTCCCCCATCCAACTACTGTCTGCCTGTTTGTCCATCTCCTTCCCTCTTTCTATGACCAGTAAGAATGTGATAATTTACTACTTGTATCATCTGCCAATTGCCAAGAAATTCCATTAACCTCTTGGGTGTTGGTGTAGGGATCCTTACATGTTATTTAATTCTAATACAACATTAAGGAGCCCCTCGTGATTTAGAGAGAAGGCTTTATATAAGATAAATGGCTGCCTTTCAAAAATTGGCTTTCAGATATCAAAGAATAGGTTAAAACTCCACCCACAAAATACTGAGATGCTGCGGATACAGAAACCTTCAATTCATATAAATAGTCCAGTATTCCAAATGGATGTGATTAGTTATCTAGTCTGCTCCTGAGTGGTAGGATAGAAGTGAGCAAGTATGAGACTTTACAAAGTATACGCAACCAAAGGAGAAACAGCTGGAAAGTTCTAAGCACAAATGCACATAGTCAAGACAATAATATTCCAGATCTGCAAGCACTAGTGGTGAAAGTGGACCTGGATAATTGCTATCATAGAGCTCATGAGTTTCATAAATAGAATATGGCTTTACCAGACTATAATCATTTTAGAAAGAAAGAGCTAGCAGAAAAGTAGAAGTAGTAGTTTTTTATGCTAAAAGTATCAAAGCAACAAATATGCAGGGGGTGTAGGGAAAGGAGGAGCATAGTGAGCTGTATTGGAACAGAGAGAAGGCACTTCCATTTACACAAGAGTAATTTTAGGGCCTCCAGCTCAAGTAGAGAAATTGGACTGAAGCCATCCAAAAACCAGAAAAGAAGGTGGAGTTGCTGTTTGTAAGATAGGATTTTAGACAGTGCTAGGGAGGAGCCGGCTATCATGGTACATGTGGGCACCAATGACATAGGAAAATGTGGAAGGGAGGTTCTGGAAGCCATTTATCTTAGGTAGAAAGCTGAAATCCAAAGCCTCCAGGGTAGCATTCTCTGAAATACTCCCTGTTCCACGCGCAGGTCCCCAGAGGCAGGCAGAGCTCCGTAGTCTAAATGTGTGGATGAGACAATGGTGCAAGGAAGAGGGATTCAGTTTTGTAAGGAAATGGGGAACTTTTGGGAAAGGGGGAGTCTCTTCCAAAGGGATGGGATCCACCTTAACCAGGGTGGAACAAGACTGCTGGTGCTAACCTTTAAAAAGGAGATAGAGCAGCTTTTAAACTAGAACAAAGGGGAAAGCCGAAAGTCGCTCAGCAGCGCATGGTTCGGAGTGAGGTATCTTCAAAGGATACTAATGATGTATTAGAATTAGGGCATCCCAACAGTGAGGTTCCAATAATAAGAAAAGTAGTCCAAGTGCCTGTAACTAAAAACTCACCTGAGCTAAAAAATTCTAACTTATCCTTATCAATTAAAAAGCAGAATGAAAATACAAACAAAAAACAAACTTTGAAATGTTTGTATGCTAATGCCAGAAGTCTAAGAAGTAAAATGGGAGAATTAGAATGTATAGCAGTGAATGATGACATAGACTTAATTGGCATCTCAGAGACATGGTGGAAGGAGGACAACCAATGGGACAGTGCTATACCGGGGTACAAATTATATCGCAATGACAGAGAGGAGCACCCGGGAGGCGGTGTGGCGCTTTATGTCCAGGATAACAGAATCCAACAGGATAAACATTCTGCATTAAACTAAATGCACAACTGAATCTTTATGGGTAGAAATCCCATGTGTGTCGGGGAAGACTATAGTGATAGGAGTATACTACCATCCACCTGGTCAAGATGTGAGACGGACAATGAAATGCTAAGAGAAATTAGGGAAGCTAACCAAATTTGTAGTGTGGTAATAATGGGAGATTTCAATTACCGACCCAAAAATACCACAGAGCAAGTTGCTGCACTTCAATAATATCCAGACAAAAAGTGCAGAAAGAATTTAGTCCAAACCACAAGGAAGTTCAAAAGCTCTACAGAGCAAGACAACTTTTATTCAATTTTAAGCGGCAACTCCACTGACTTAAAATCGCACCAATTTTGACCGCGTCCCCCGACACGGTCCCTTGTTTTGCCTAGGGCTGCATCGGGGGAGGAAGCAACAATTTTTTCAAGACACTGAATGCAAGGCAATTTCAAAATTGCCTTGCATTCAGTGCTCCCTTGCCAATTTTGAAATTGCCTTGTATTCAGTGTCTTGAAAAAATTGTTGCTTCCCCCCCCGATGCAGCCCTAGGCGAAACACGGGACCGTGTCGGGGGACGCGGTCGAAATTGGTGCGATTTTAAGTCAGTGGAATTGCCGCTTAAAATTGAATTAAAGTTGTCTTGCTCTGTAGAGCTTTTGAACTTCCTTGTGGTTTGGACTAAATTCTTTCTGCACTTTTTGTCTGGAGATTTCAATTACCCCAATATTGACTGGGTAAATGTATCATTGGTACATGCAAGAGATATAAAGTTCCTGGATGGAATAAATGACATTTTTATGGAGCAATTTGTTCAGGAACAGACAAGAGAGGGAACAATTTTAGATCTAATTCTCAATGGAGCACGGGATTTGGTGAGAGAGGTAACAGTGGTTGGGCCGCTTGGCAATAGTGATCATAATATGATCAAATTAGAATTAATGACTGGAAGGGAGACAGTAATAAAATCCATGGCTCTCATGCTAAACTTTCAAAAAGGAAACTTTGATAAAATGAGAAATATAGAAAAAAACTGAAAGGAGCAGCTACAAAGGTAAAACGTGTGCAAGAGGCATGGTCATTGTTAAAAAATACCATCCTAGAAGCATAGTCCAGATGTATTCCACACATTAAGAAAGGTGGAAAGAAGGCAAAACGATTACCGGCATGGTTAAAAGGGAAGGTGAAAGAAGCTATTTTAGCCAAAAAATCTTCCTTCAAAAATTGGAAGAAGGATCCAACAGAAGAAAAGAGGATAAATCATGTGTTGGCAAGTTAAATGTAAGACATTGATTAGACAGGCTAAGAGAGAATTTGAAAAGAAGTTGGCCATAGAGGCAAAAACTCACAGTAAAATCTTTTAAAAATATATTCAAAGCAGACAGCCTGTGAGGGAGTCAGTTGGACCGTTAGATAATCAAGGGGTTAAAGGGGCACTTAGAGAAGATAAGGCCATCACGGAAAGATTAAATTATTTTTTTGCTTTGGTGTTTACTGAAGAGGATGTTGGGGAAGTACCCATACCGGAGAAGGTTTTCATGGGTAGTGATTCAGATGGACTGAACCAAATCACGGTGAACCTAGAAGATGTGGTATGCCTGATTGACAAACTGAAAAGTAGTAAATCACCTGGACCAGATGGTATACACCCCAGAGTTCTGAATGAACTAAAAAATGAAATTTCAGACCTATTAATAAAAATTTGTAACCTATCATTAAAATCATCCATTGTACCTGAAGACTAGAGGATAGCTAATGTAACCTCCAATATTTAAAACGGGTTCCAGGGGCGATCTGGGAAACTACAGACAGGTTAGCCTGACTTCAGTGCCAGGAAAAATAGTGGAAAGTGTTCTAAATATCAAAATCACAGAACATATAGAAAGACATGGTTTAATGGAACAAAATCAGCATGGCTTTATCCAAGGCAAGTCTTGCCTCACAAATCTGCTTTACGTTTTTGAAGGAGTTAATAAACATGTGGATAAAGGTGAACTGGTAGATGTAGTGTACTTGGATTTTCAGAAGGCGTTTGACAAAGTTCCTCATGAGAAGTTTCTAGGAAAAGTAAAAAGTCATGGGATAGGTGGCAATGTCCTTTTGTGGATTACAAACTGGCTAAAAGACAGGAAAAAGAGAGTAGGATTAAATGGACAATTTTCTCAGTGGAAGGGAGTGGGCAGTGGAGTGCCTCAGGGATCTGTATTGGGACTCTTACTTTTCAATATATTTATAAATGATCTGGAAAGAAATAGGATGAGTGAGGTAATCAAATTTGCAGATGATACAAAATTGTTCAGGGTAGTTAAATCACAAGCAGATTGTGATAAATTGCAGGAAGACCTTGTGAGCCTGGTAAATTGGGCATCAAAATGGCAGATGAAATATAATTTGAATAAGTGCAAGGTGATGCATATAGGGAAAAAGAACCCATGCTATAGTTACACAATGTTAGGTTCCATATTAGGTGCTACCACCCAAGAAAGAGATCTAGGTATAATAGTGGATAACACATTGAAATCATCAGTTCAGTGTGCTGCGGAAGTCAAAAAAGCAAACAGAATGTTGGGAATTATTAGAAAGGGAATGGTGAATAAAACGAAAAATGGCATAATGCCTCTGTATCGCTCCATGGTGAGACCGCATCTTGAATACTTTGTACAATTCTGCTCACCACATCTCAAAAAAGATATAGCTGCTATAGAGAAAGAACAGAGAAGGGTGACTATTATGATAAGGGAAATGGAACAGCTCCCCTAGAGGAAAGACTAAAGAGGTTAGGACTTTTCAGCTTGGAGAAGAGATGGCTGAGGGGGGATATGATAGAGGTGTTTAAAATCATGAGAGGTCTAGATGTGAATTGGTTATTTACTCTTTTAGATAATAGAAAAACTAGGGGGCACTCCATGAAGTTAGCATGTGGCACATTTAAAACTAATTGGAGAAAGTTCTTTTTCACTCAACGCACAATTAAACTCTGGAATTTGTTGCCAAAGGATGTGGTTAGTACAGTTAGTGTAGCTGTGTTTAAAAAAGGATTGGATAAGTTCTTGGAGAAGTCCATTACCTGCTACTAATTAAGTTGACTTAGATAATAACCACTGCTATTACTAACAATAGTAACATGGAATAGTTTTGGGTACTTGCCATGTTCTTATTGTTAGCGATCACCCCGCCAGGGGGGTGGAGTTAGCAATCTGTTATGAATTAGGCTGCTGAGTTAGCAATCTGCTAGCGCTTACCCCGCCAGGAGGGCGGAGTGAGTGATCTGGTAATGATCAGCTCCTCCCAAGGGGAGGAGATAGTAGTCTGATAGGCTTGGCTCCTGTAGGAGAAGGAGTTTAGCAATCTGTTATGGATCTTGCTAAGGAGTAGCAATCTGTTTGTGCTCTGCTCCTCCAGAGGGAAGGAGTAGCAACTGTTATGCTTTGTTCCTGTAGAAAGATGAGTCAGCAACCTGTATGATCCCCCATGCAGAGATAGCTATTTGATATGGATCAGCTTCCGCAGAGAGAGGAGTAATGGTCTGATGTGGGTTGGCTCCCACAGAGTGGCAGATGATAATACTGCTCTATTAGTGTAAGGAGTAACACTTAGTAGAAATAATGAATCCCTGGGCCGATGGCAGATGACAGCGCCCTCAAGTGGAGATCCTGAGAGGGACCACCGGCTAGGCTGGAGAATTGAGACAAACACAGAGAGTTCTTTATTAGACTGGAAGTAGAACCACCAGAGGTGGCAGTAGTGAGTTGATGTGCCCGGCAGGGCTGAAGTCCCTCTGATACTGGAACTACGATCTCTGAGTTGCTGAGCTGTAAGGAGAGACTATAGGTAGTGAGTAGACATTGTATGCAGGGCATAACCAGTGGTAGATGATACACTCACAATTGTAGATACCTGTAACTTCTTCTTATGCAACAGAGAGTCTTCAGTATTCAGGAACAGGAGCGGCAGGCGAGTACTGGTTCCTATAGGCAGTCTGAAATAGAACTTACAATAACCGTGTATGGGATGGCTTCTGGAATAGAAGAGAGTCTAGAAGAGATTTAGGAACATAGGCCTTCGTGGAGCGAGTACCGGTTCCTATCTGTTAATCTGTAATAGTAATCCATAAGATATAGGTATGCGATATTTTCTAAGGAAGAAGAGAGTCTGAGAAAGGTATTAGGAACATAGGCCCTCGTGGAGCGAGTACCAGTTCCTATCTGCAGTCTGCAATGGTAACTCACGATCTCCGTACCTGCAATAACGTCTTAGACTGAAGGGAGCCTTAGAGATTAGGAACAAGGGCCCTCATGGAGCGAGTACTGGTTCCTGTCTGTAATAGGACTCACTGTGTTCACGTCTGCGATCACCTCCAGTCAATAGGAGTCTTCTGAGTCTTTGGGAATGTAAGTCCTCGAGGAGCGAGTACCGGATCCCGTCCAACAATCTGAAATCAAGAGAGAGAGCAGAGCCCCCTGAGGAGTGGGTACTCCTGGTAAGTTTGAAAAGGCCGAGCAGTGAAGAAAGATTTCCGTTTGCTGACTCAGAACGTAGTTGCAAGAAGCGTGGATTGCCGAAGCAAGTCCCGTTGGAGTTCCTTGCTAACTCGTTTGTAGTTAGCAAACAAAGACCTTTTAAATTGAAAACAGATGAAGTCACTACGGGGGGATGCCCCTTAGGTTTGCGCCTTTGCTTGAACAAAGTCTGGAGCGTGCGCAAAAGTGCACCTTTATGTCATCAGGAACATGGGGGATCCGTAGTGTCAAGCCAACCCAGGGATTCCTGGACTAAGAGGTGTGGAGAAGCCACAGCTGCATCTGTCCATCTGAGCTGAAGGGAGTCACCACAAAGGTAGAGTGAGGGTGAGAATAGGCATGAACCCAACACTTATGTCCTGATTGCCACTGTTGGAAACAGAAACCTGAGTTTAATGGACCCTTGGTGTGACTCAGTAAGGCATGTTCTTAGCCAGATAAACTTATCTGACACACTTAGGGACAGATTTTCAGAGAGAGAGAGAGAGAGAGAGAGAGAGAGAGAGAGAGAGAGAGAGAGAGAGAGATAGACTAGTAATAATGCCCTACCACTAGATAGGTATTTATATCTTTATGGGAGGCCCACCTAGTAACTCGAGGTGAGGTTTAGGTATTAGTGTAGGGGTTAGGGGCCACTTTGACATTAAAAGTGAGACGCACAAACAGAGCAGTGCTCTCTTGTGAAGTTTTGAGGACCCTTGGAGTGAGGAAACTCACTCAAAGATGAGATTCGTGCAGTGTTCTCTCAACCTAGTTTCATGTTACCCAGGTAGAGAGTCCATCAAAATAGGTTGAGAGAACACTGCACGAATCTCATCTTTGAGTGAGTTTCCTCACTCCAAGGGTCATCAAATCTTCATAAGAGATAGGTATAAATACCTATCTAGTGTGGGGGCATTATGGCTCTCTCTCTCTCTCTCTCTCTTTCCTTCAAAACTACTGAAACAAGCATTTGAGAACACAATGCGATAAGCCCTTAACGCAACTTATGGCACAGCTTAATGCTACTGAAAAAGGTGTAGTTAAAGCTGTGTGATAGGGCTTTGCAAAATGGTAAACCCACTCCTCCTCTTTTTTGGATTTGCATCGCACCATACATTATGGTGCTATCACATGCGTTAAAGGCGTTTTTGCAAGCGTAAAAGGTACTTTAAGCATGCGAAAATGCCTTAACGCATGCGAAAACGCCTTATAGCATTTTGATAAATGACCCAATTAGAGACAGATCTATGGGCTGACTAGAGTTAGCCAGATAAGTTATCCAGAAAACTCTGAATATCCTAGATAGCCCAGATAACATATCTAGCTAACTCTCCTGCCCATTATGCCCACATTATGCCATTAAATTATCTGGCCAAATTTTAGCAGGATAAAAAGTTATCTGGCTAGAATTTAGCTGGATAAATGCCCAAATCTTTATTTAGCTGGATAACTTCTGAGTTATCTGGCTAAATGCCTTAGAATGTGGACCTCAGTGTCTCTAATGTCTGGGTAAGGGTCCCATGAGCACCAATGATCATCAAATTGTATGGTTTGATTTAACAGCCAAGGCAGACAGGAGTTATCAAGTATTGGGGAAGTACCTTAATAAGATGTTGGCAGAGTAGGTGGAGGTTGGTAAAATGGAAGAATATGGGGCTATGCTAAAAGGAACCATAGTAAATACAACAGATCTATATGTCAGGAGAGTTAATAAATGTATAAGGCACAGACAAAGAAAGGAAAAAATGACATTTTGTGAGAGAATAAATGGGTAATGAAAATGGAATTTTAATGCATATGTGTATAAAGCTGTTCTTAAATATCAAAATACATGGTATTAGAGATATGAATCAGAACCAGAATTGGTTCGGATTCCGGTTCCGATTCACATGTGGGTTTTTTTTGCATCGGGCCCGATCGCGGTTTTGTTTATCGGCTGCGCCCAAGCCGATAAACAAAAAACCCACCCCAACCCTTTAAAACGAACCCCTTAGCTTCCCCCACCCTCCCGATCCCCCAAAAAAACTTTTTACAGGTACCTGGTGGTCCAGTGGGGGTCCCGGGAGCGATCTCCCGCTCCGGGCCGTCCGCTGCCACTAATCAAAATGTCGCTGATGGCCCTTTGCCCTTACCATGTGACAGGGTATCCGTGATTAGTGGCAGCCGACGGAGCCCCCGATGTCTGACGATTTTGAAAATACCGACGATATTTTCAATCGTCCGAAGCCCGATTCACATCCCTACATGGTATACATTTTACCATTTTCTTAAAATCAGTAATATGTCTTCAAAAGAATACTACTCTAGGGCCTGATTTACTAAAGCTTTTCTTCCATTCTGTGTCTATGAGAAAAATGCTTAGTAAATGAGGCCCATAGATTTGCATATTCATAAAAGATATGTATGTTTCAGCAGGGAAATTAAGCAATGGTCAGGTCACTCCTTTGTTCCTACCACAGCCTCCAACAAGGATCGAAGCTCCTCCTTTGTCCTTCATTCTCTCCATATTTCTCTATCAGCACCCATTCCTTCTACCTTAAATGGCAGCTCTTCTCGCACTTCTGTACCTTTTCATATATCTTTCAGTACTATCAAGTATCCCTAAAAAGTCCTTCAATCAGTCTTTATTATCATAAATAGCAATATATCAACCAAAGCCCGACTCAGGTCACGTTCCGCCTACAAGGCTGCTTCAGGGGCTGTGTTGACAATGGTATGATCATATAAAATCTTGCAAAAAAGGGGAAATCCTTGATGGTATCCTAGTCCAGTAATATAAAACTTGTCAATGCCGTGTCTCTCAATATTGTATTGGATCTAATAATGATGTGGACTATTCAAAACAATTATTAAGTCCTTAGAAAGTCAATTCTTCATTTCTCAAGACTACCATCAGTACATTCATAGGCTTCTGGTGTTGTTAGATTACAGCGCTATAATAGTTTTGAATAGTCATGTGCAGTACAGAGCTAGGACAATTCACAATACAACTAACATGAAAAGAAAATTTCAAATTCTGGTGTCACTTCAGCAAAAAATAACCCTCCACTACTATTTTGTGAAGTAACACAAACTCTTGCAAAGAAAGAGGCATCTAGAACCTTGCTATACAGTCACAGCACTGACTCTCAGGATTCAAATAACAGCAATCTTATGAAAAAGCAGCAATGCAAATAATACACCAGGCCCTAGAACATTAATACATCACCTATGGGAATAACAGAACAAGCTGGACTACTACTACAGAAAAACTACATGCTAGCAGAAATACTGCATTTCAGTCACTCATACAGGCAAAACAGAGACCACAAATTAGAAACAGAAACATGCAGATAAAACCAAAATAGAAAGCCTGAGAAACCAAAGTCTCCGAACAGTGGAATACTGAAGAAAGAACAAAATACAAAAAATATAAGAAATGCACATTCCCAAAGATGGCATATCTAACATCTCAAAATATATATATATTTTACCTTTGTTGTCTGATCTTTGTATTTTTCTAATCAGTTGGTCCTGGTCTGTTTTTCCTATTTTTTCCCCTGTCGTTCATTTCCTAATTCCTTTTCAGTGTCTTTCTTCTACTACTGTCTTCTTTCCTTCCACACACACACACACACACACTTTCTCTCACAGACTCCCTCACACACTCAAGCTCTCACTCTCATATGCTCTCCCCCCCACACACACAAGCTCACTTTCTCTGCAGACACACATACAAGCTCTCACTTTCTCACCCCTCCCCAGGCTTACATGCATACACAGATGCACATCCAGACACCCATTCTCACCCACACACTCAAACCCAGACTCCCAGTCTCACCCATAAACCCACACATATACACATTCAAGCACCCATTCTCACCCATACACTCAAACCCAGGCTCCCATTCTCACCTATATATTCAAGCTTCCATTCTCACCCACACACAAACCCAGGCTTCTATTCTCACCCACACATACATACATTCAATCTCCCATTCTCACACACACACACACCCAAGCTCCCATTCTCACCCATACATACTCATTCAAGCCCGCGCACAGCTTCCGCTTCCTCCCCCTCCCAAGCAGGAAGATCAGATGGCCTCTCCTGCTGCCACCGGCTTCCCGCTATCTTTGGGCTGTACAGCCCACCAATCTTCCTGCTTGGGGGGGAGGGGGAGGAAGCTGAAACTGTGTGCAGCACTTCTGCTCCCTCCCCCCCCCCAAAATAGGAAAGTCAGTGGGCCATACGGCTGCAGGATCGCTTCCCCATGTGTGCCGTGCATATACATGGAATGGCGCGCTGGCCCTAGATCCTCCTCTTTGCCGCACAGAGATGGTATCCTGTGACGGCCTTATAGGTCCAGTGCTCCACTTCTGGTTCCAGTAGGGTGGGCCTGAGTCCAAATTGGGTGGGCAGCTGCCCAAGCAGGCCCACCCATGGCTACGCCACTGCTCTAAACGTTCCAATGCATATAGGTAGTATCAAAGAAATGTTTAATATTATTAGAATTCTTGTTGAACCCAATTAAATAATACAAGTTGATAGTACTTTGATAAAAGTATAATTACTCAGATACTATCACAGCTGAGCTTGGGACAAGCTTCCTTAGCAACCATTTGCCCTGTCCTTCTAGCTGTCAGACCTCATTTCCAACTGGACTCAGCGTTAAAATTAAATTTAAATAATGATCACCCAGGATCTCAGACAACTTCTTAGATATTCTCCACATTCTTTTCAATGTGCTTTGTGTGTTTCCCTAGCTCAGGAAGGGCTCCATGGGAAACGGGTCAAAATTTTGTTTTCAAAATGCTTTTTTACCATAACCAATCGGTTTGTTCAAGTCTCCTCATCCCTCTCACCTGACCACCAATAGCAAAGTAGCCCTGTGTCTCTTTGCTGCACTGGGGGCTTGCCTATGGCTCCCAACACCTTAATCATCTACTTGCCTGCAGCAGAAGCTTCCCCAAGGCTTCCACTGCACAATACTGCCTCATTCGTGTGGCGACACTAAAAATACTTCATTGACACAGTCTTAGCTAACATCACTGAGTCCAAAGTGGCAGCAGCAGCAGCCCACAAGCTGCCCGTTCCAGCTCTTGACCACATGGCCTGTCTGCTGCCTAAGCTGCAGCCCCAGCAATGTAGTGACTAACAGCAGCTTTCATTTTTCAAATGCTGCCTTATATGCTCTTAGCAGCTGCATGCCACTTCTCCAGCTTCTCAAACTTAAAAATAAAAATGGGTCCTAGGAGGCTCCCCAAGTCTCCCAGGACCCAGCAATCACCAGTTCTTCCTCACCAGACTTTCCACAGACAGGCCACATAGACTCAGGGCAGACCAAGGCAGGTAATTATATAAATGCTATTTTCACCCTATTTACGTAGCCTATAGAGGAAAAAAATCATATCTCTTTCACCAATATTAACATCATACAACAGAGAGACAAGGACATGTTCAGCAGAGACGTGGTGTCATATAAATGTGCAGGTTGGCGCTACTTTCAACAGAAACTGTCTGACTCAAGTTCAAATCATTCGCTTCTATCTTTCAAAAACTGATTATGTCAATGAAAGTAACAGGGTGCAAATTCAGTTTTACTTGATGAAGATGAAGGCTAACTTTCAGCTAAACAGGTGGCTGATAGAAAAAGAGGCCCAATCCTTAATTTCTCTCTGCTTACATTGACTCTCCTCATAGGTAGGGACCAGCTAACTACCACAAGGCTCTCAACTTCCAGCTGGAAATCTATTCTTTGCCATGCCAACATTTCAGGCTAACAGAGATCAGCCTGTCTATACTAGGGGTGTGCATTTGTTTAAAATGAATGCACAAAAAATGACAAATAAGGCCAATAAACCTTTCTTGTTAGCATTCATTTAAATGAATGCTTCGGGTCTATGCCTAGGCTCGAGGCTGGGGCCTTGCCTTGGACACAGTCTGAGGCCCATAGCATGGGCCACAGCCTATGCCTGAGCATGATGCTGGTGCCTCGGCCCAGGCCTCACCTAAGGCACAGGCCAAATTCCAAAACAAAGGCCACAGCCTAGGACAGAGTATGATGCCAGGATCTCAACCGAGACCCCCCCAAAATTAAAATTAACTTACCCAATCTGTCAGATAATGCTACACATCAAAATGGTGCCGTCTGCTAGGGTGAGTGAGCCAGAGTTAATTAACATTGGCATGACCCCAGTGGACGGCATCATTTAGCATAGAAGAGCTGAAGAAAGAAGAAGAAGAGGATTCTATGAGGCTTGGGCTCTGGGCTTTGGCCTGAACCTGGGCCAAGGCCCAGGCATCGGAACCCAGCCTCTAGGCTTGGACCCATAATCAGGCCCTGGGTCAGGACCAATGCCCTAGCATCAGGACCCAGCCTCTGGACTGGGCTATGGTGTCAGGCCTGGGCCCAGCCTCCAGCCTAGGCCAAGGTTCAGTCATCAGGACCCTGCCTCCAGATTGGGTCCCGGCATTGGGTATGGGTCCAGGTCAAAACCACAGCATTGAAACCCATTCTCCAAGCTGGACCTGGAGGCCTCAACATCAGAACTTGGTCTCCAGGTGAGGCCATGGTGGGTTCCAATCTAGGCTGAGGCCTCGATCTTGTGAAGGACCAAGGATTCAGCCTTTTCCTATGACTCGCCAGCAGATTCTTAATGGACAGGGTAAGTAGTAGACAGAAGGGATCCTGGGCCTGAAGGGGCCCAGCATTTTTCCAGGTTGGTGTGAGGAATGGGTGGTGAGTCCGGAAAGCTCCATTTTCATTTTTTTCTTTGGTTTTTTTTCTTTTGATTATTTTTTTCATACAAATGAAAACAATCATTCATTCCATGAACCAAAATTTGTGGGATAAAAACCTCACTAAAGCAAATTGAAAAATGAAAACATTTTTTTTTATCCCTGCACACTCCTAGTCTGTATAGATTTTCCCCTTGGGCCCCTTAGGTCTAGCAGGCATGGAGGCAAAAGCAGCTATGCGTTGTCGGGGACTCCTACATTTTACCATTATATCTTCTTTTATCCATCTGCAACACTTGTAATGGAGAAGGGCCCATACAGAGCTTGAGGGAAATCACCTCAGGTGAAGTGAGAGCTGTCTCTTCCCTCAGCTACTTCATATCAAGACATAAAGTACACTAAATGTAGTATGTAGGGTAGATATAGCATAGGAGGACTTCTAGAAGCAAGCACCCTTATTTCTTCTAGTACACCGGACCATATAGTAACAAAAAAGATTGTTTAGTGGTAATTGAAGGATCTTACCATCTCTGATTAAATATCAGATATAGAGTTGAGAAGCTAAGGCCAACAAAAGAAATAAAAAGGCTTCATTTAGTTAATTATCTTTAATTCCGTAGAACTAATATTTAGTTTACTGGACAACTCTACACAGAGAAATAAGAAAATTATACACATATACTACTTTTTAAAAAGGCACTAAATGCACATTCATAATATTAATGCATTAATATATAGACTCTACACTATAAATGTTATCTATTTTATAGAAATACACCCCTTGCAATAGAAGAAGACCTGAAGAAAGTGCCACACTTCAAACTTCCTTGCTATACCTAAGTGTTTACTAGACCTTATTTGTTTTATATGTTTTGATTTTACATAATTGTGTTTGGTAGGAGTAATTTGCTACAGATTTTATACAGAAGAAATTTAATTCAAAACAAAATTCAATAGGGTGGGTAACTAGGAAGATATAGGTAAATTAATTGTAGTGTTTGAGGGTCATTGCAGACAAATATAAAATAAAAGATTCTATAGACTAAAAATATTTTAGTAGCTTTACATCCTTGATCCCTTAGAAATTTTAACTCAATAACAAATCATCAAAATTATGATATAGGTAGTAGTCCAGCAGTGAGATGGAGGCTTCCCAGTCTTTTGCACTGAGTGCCACATGTATAATTATCTCCCAGCTGACGAAAGGTTGTATGTGTGTACTAAGTGCAAATAGCTTCAAGCCCTCATAGAATGAGTCCAATTTCTGGAGGCTAGAGTGGCACACCAGGAGGAGCTAAGGGAAACAGAGAGGTATATAGAGGAAACCTTCAGGGACTTAGTAGAGAAGTCCAACCTCCATTCTGATAGCCCCTGTATTTCCTTGGAAAAGAAAAGTCACCTGGATGGAGAGTATCAGCTTGAAGAGGCAAGAAACAATTCTGTAGCAAGAACCTGCCCTCAAGGTGATGTAGTAGGGATGTGCAGAGCAAAAGTTTATGTTCATAAGTCCATAAGTCGAAAGGGGGTCCCATTTGCGGTCAATATGGACATATGGAGAATTCCATAAGTTGAGTCTATGTCCATATGTGCAAATAAAAATTTAAACCCCTCACCCTCCTTAATCCCCCCCCCCCCAAGACTTACCAAAACTCACTGGTGGTCCAGCGGGGTCAGGACGCCATTTCTGACCTCCTTTGCAAAGAGCACGTGACGTCGGCGTCACGTCGGAGTGACGCGGCGTCACGTGATTCCCCGCGGGTTCGCTCCGGGACCCTCATTCGACCCAAAAGGAACTTTTGGCCAGCTTGGGGGGCCTCCTGACACCCCCAAGCTGGCCAAAAGTTCCTTTTGGGTCGAACGGAGGGTCCCGGAGCGATCGCGCGGGGAATCACGTGACGCCGCGTCACTCCGACGTGGCGCCGACGTCACGTGCTCCTCGCAAAGGAGTTCAGAAATGGCAGAAATGGCGTCCTGACTTCTCGCTGGACCACCAGGGAGTTGTGGTAAGTCTTTGGGGGGGGGATTAAGGAAGGTGAGGGGTTTAAATTTTTATTTTGGATCAACAATCGCGATTTCCAACGTATTCAACATAGCTATGTTGAATACGTTGGAAATCCGATCATTTTCGCCTCATCACTTTTTTAAGTTAAAAAAAAAAATAAGTAGTGTTTTACATTTAAGTTCAAAACGAATGCACACCCCTATGATGTAGTATCCCCTCGCACCGAAGATAGATATTCAGGGGCATGTGTTGAAGAGAGAAGGGTTAGGACAGCCATTATAGATTAGGGATGTGAATCGTTTTTCAACGATTAAAATTATCGTCCGATAATGTTTATATCGTCTTAAATCGTTATAGAACACGATACAATAGAAATTCTAACGATTTATCGTTAAAAATCATTAAATCGTGTTAGTGCGCACTAACTCGAGTTAGTGCGCACTAACTCCCCGTTAGTGCACACTAACTCGATTTAGTGCGCACTAACTGAAAATGATACAAATAAACACTTTCCAGGTCACTGAAGGTCAGTTAGGAATTAATATGTGTTCCTATTGGCTGGCTGCCCTCTTATCTATTGATGTTACCAAGGTTACCACTGAGGTGATGGTTGGGGGGATGGGAAATGGAACTGGAAACTAACGAACACCAACAGAAAATGAAACAAAGTGTTCACACTTCCCAGGTCAGTAAAGGTCACTTAGGAATGAATATGTATGTATGTATTCCTATTGGCTGGCTGTGCTCTTATCTATTGATGTTACCAATATGGTTGGGGGGATGTGAAATGGAAACAGTTGGAAGCTTGATAAAAAAAGTAATGTAATGATCAGCGCTCACGTGACTAGAACTTGTTTGTTTATTATTTTTGTTAGCAGGCACCTGAAATGCTAGTGCATGTTGAATTTGCCAATCACTGTGCATTTTAGAAAGGTGGTCCTGGCTGGAACTGTACACAGTTCAAATATATGTAATTGATTGTTGGTAAGTGTATTTTTTAAGTAGCCACACTGGCACCAGTATGTTTACTTTTCCTCCTACTTAACTCACTAGCTCAGCTTTGTAAGAAGGGCTTCTCTGCTTGTGTGTTGTTTTTGTTTGGTGTGAGGAGAGCAGAAACATCAGATCTTTATTCAATCTACTACAGTCATCTCTTACAGTGCCCTATCCCTATTAATACCAGGAGTGTTGTGATCTTCCTGCACACAGTGCCCTAACCCTGATACCAGTCTGAGACAGCTCCCTCCCTGCATTACTAGTGAGAGGCTGGCTTCACAGACAGGGGGGAGCTGCCTGACCCTCACTCCTGACTTCCCCCATGTCCCAGCTAGTGAATGGTGTGTGGGTGAGGGGGGGGGGAGGATGGTGAAGTCTGAGACAGCTCCCTCCCTGCATTACTAGTGAGAGGCTGGCTTCACAGACAGGGGGGAGCTGCCTGACCCTCACTCCTGACTTCCCCCATGTCCCAGCTAGTGAATGGTGTGTGGGTGAGGGGGGGGGGGGAGGATGGTGAAGTCTGAGACAGCTCCCTCCCTGCATTACTAGTGAGAGGCTGGCTTCACAGACAGGGGGGAGCTGCCTGACCCTCACTCCTGACTTCCCCCATGTCCCAGCTAGTGAATGGTGTGTGGGTGAGGGGGGGGGGGAGGATGGTGAAGTCTGAGACAGCTCCCTCCCTGCATTACTAGTGAGAGGCTGGCTTCACAGACAGGGGGGAGCTGCCTGACCCTCACTCCTGACTTCCCCCATGTCCCAGCTAGTGAATGGTGTGTGGGTGAGGGGGGGGGGGAGGATGGTGAAGTCTGAGACAGCTCCCTCCCTGCATTACTAGAGAGAGGCTGGCTTCACAGACAGGGGGGAGCTGCCTGACCCTCACTCCTCCGGGGTATTGTGATCTTCCTGCACACAGTGCCCTATCCCTGATACCAGGGGTGTTGTGATCTTCCTGCATGCAGTGCCCTATCCCTACTAATACCAGGAGTGTTGTGATCTTCCTGCATGCAGTGCCCTATCCCTATTAATACCAGGAGTGTTGTGATCTTCCTGCATGCAGTGCCCTATCCCTGATACCGGGATGTGTGCAAGAAGATCACAACACCCCCGGTATCAGGAATAGGGCACTGTGTGCAGGAAGATCACAACACCCCCAGTATCAGGAATAGGGCACTGTGTGCAGGAAGATCACAACACCCCTGGTATTAGGGATAGGGCACTGTGTGCAGGAAGATCACAACACTCCTGGTATTAATAGGGATAGGGCACTGTGTGCAGGAAGATCACAATACCCCTGGTATCAGGGTTAGGGCACAAGTTCTAGTCACATTGACTGATCACATTACTTGTTTTGTCAAGCTACCAACTGTTTCCATTTCCCATCCCCCATATACTGTCAGTAGGAAACTTGGTAACATGAATAAATAAGAGGGCAGCCAATAGGAATACATATTCATTCCTAAACTGACCTTAACTGACCTGAAAAGTGTCAAATTGTATCATTTTCAGTTAGTGCGCACTAACTCCCAGTTAGTGCGCACTAACTCCCGTTAGTGCGCACTAACTCGAGTTAGTGCGCACTAATTGGAAAAAACGATTTTTAACGATTTTTTAACTAAAAAATCGTGCCTAAGACGATTTTCTTGCCCTGCCACACGATTTCTATCGTTAAGACGATATGGAAAACGATTCACATCCCTGTTATAGATGGTAATTCAATTATTAGGAAGGTTGATAGTTGGGTGGCTAGTGATCATGAGGATCACTTAGTAACTTGCCTACCTGGTGAAAAGATGACAGACCTTACATCTCACATAGATAGGATTTTAGATAGTGCTGGGGAGGAGCCAGCTGTCTTGGTAAATGTGGATACCAATGACATGAAAGTGCAGGAGAGAGGTTCTGGAAGCCAAATTTAGGGGTTTAGGTAGAAAGATAAAATCCAGATCCTCCAGGGTAGTATTTTCAGAAATGCTCCCTATTCCATGTACAGGACCCCAAAGGCAGGCAGAGCTCTGGAGTCTCAATGCATGAATGAGACAATGGTGCAGGGAAGAGGGTTTTAGGTTTGTTAGGAACTTGGCATCACTTTGGGGAAGCAGGGCCTTTTCCGAAAGGATGGGCTCCACCTTAACCAGAGTAGAACCAGGCCACTGGCACTAACCTTTAAAAATGAGATAACAGCTTTTAAATTAGATGATGGAGGAAAGCCGACAGTTGATCAGAAGTACATGGTTTGGAATGATGTATCTTTGAAGGATACTAAGAGAGCAGGTAAAATAGGACATCCCAGTATAAAGGTTATAATAAATACCAAAGTGGACCAGGTGTCTTTAAGTATAGTGCAGAAAGATTCAAAATTACCCTTATCAACTGATAAGCAGGTTATTAATACAAAGAAAAAAATACTTTGAAATGTCTGTATAAAAATGCTAGAATTCTAAAAATAAATAACAAGTACATTTTAAATGTGCATGCATGCGCCCATCAATGTACGAATTGGGCACATGAGCAAAAATGCACTCAATTTCATATTGGGATAGATTTTAAAAGAGTGCACGCACGCATCCATGTGCGCGTCCTACCCGGCGCGCTCACATGGACATGCGATTTTATAACATGAGTGTGCTGGTGCGCGCATGTTATAAAATCGGGGGTCGGCGTGTGCAAGGGGGTGCACATTTGTGCAACCTGCACGTGCTGACGCCCACAGCCTTCTGCAGTTCCCTCCCAGTCCACTTCAATTTAGGAGCGGCCAGGGACGGAACTTCCCTACCCCCTATACTAACTTTCCTATCCCTTCCCCTAACCTTCCCACCCCTTAGCCCTATTCTAACTCCCCCCCCAAAAAAAATCCTTGTCTTACCTGTTACGCCTGCTCTGAGTAGGTGCAGGTTGGGTTGCGCGCGCCGGCACCCTGCCGGTACACAATCCCCTGGCACAGCGGCAAATGGCCACTGTGCCTGGTGCCTCTAGCCCCACCCCCAGACCATCCTGCCCCCCCGGACCACCGCTTTAAGCAACCCCGGGACTTACATTTGTCCCGGGGGTTTACATGCTTGGCCGGGCCTTTGAAAATAGGCCCGACGCACATAGGTCTTTTAAAATCTACCCCATTATACATATTTGCACACACCATTTATCCCTACCACCCGAATGTGATGAGAGTGAGAAAAGGAGAGAGACAATCTGACACTCTATATATCTCACACTGTAAGAGGGGCACTTTCAACTCAGGGTGGGTTTTCGGGGGGGAGGGGGGGCAGTGTCACATTGCTCTGCTTAGAGCGCATGGGTCTATAGACCCTTGTAACACCAGTTCCCCAAAATTCATCCTGACTTGAAAGTGCCACTCTTACAGTGGAAGATATATAAAGAGTGTCAGATTGACCTTTTAAAAGAGTCTCTTTCTCTTGCTCTCTCTTTCTCTCTCTCTCTCTCATGCCTCATCAGGACCAGCAGCAAAGTTACCTATTTAACTTGGTATGCGTTGCAAAATTCAGGGGTTACGCATGTATGTCTTGGCCCGTTTGTCCACTCCTTTTCTAACTTCTTTTTCTTAACATGTGTACTTTCCAGCTTCTTAAAATTTGTGTTGCTCATGCGCAGTCCACATACACATGTATTGGGTCGTTTTTGCACAAGCATTAGCAATGCTTTTAAAATCTACCTGTAAGCTAGGAGAGTATACTGGATGAAGAGATAAATATAATTGGCATCTCAGAGACCTGGTGGAAGGAGGATAACCAATAGGATACTGTGATATCAGGTTGCAAATTATATCAAAATGATAAGATGGATTAAATTGGTGGAGGGATGGCACTATATGTTAAAGAGAGCATTGATTCAAACAGAATAAAATTCTGCAGGAAATAAAATGCAATGTTGAATCTTTATAGACAGAAATTCCAGGTGAAAAAGGAAATAAAATGGTAGTGGGAATGACCTATCATCCACCTGGCCAGAATGAACTAACAGACAATGAAATGCTAAAAGAAATTAGGGAAGCCTTCAAAATTATGGAAGCAAAATCTCATAATAAAACCTTTTTTCAGGTACATTCAAGATAAAAAGCCTGCAAGGCAGTCAGTTGGACCGTTAGATGATCAAGGGGTAAAAGGGGCAATTAGGCCTGGATTTTCTAAGGTTGCAGACCTTAGAGAATCCAGCAGCAATGGGGGGCAGGGGGATGAAGTGGGGAGCAGGCCTGCAAAAGCCGGCAGTGATTGTACCTCCGCAGTACAATCACTGCTGGCTTTCACACCCAATAGTGCCACCGTGAGAGGTGGTGCTATTAGGCGCGCTACTGGCAGCAATAAGGTGTCCTACCTTTTCGCCATCAGCAAAGTCATCACAGAGTCCACCCCGACGCTGCCCCAACTCCTCCTCTTCTGGTGCGGACTCTGCCTCGACTCCACCCCGACTTTTCGCGTGCGATCCCTTTAGAAAATGACCCCCTTAGGCTTGACAAATCCATAACAGAGAGATTTAATGAATTTTTTGCTTAGGAATTCACTGAGGAGAAATACCCATGCCAGATATGAAATTCAAAAGTAATGATTCAGAAGAGATGAATCAAATCTCAGTAAACCTGGAAGATGTACTAGGGCAAATTGAAAACTAAAAAGAGTAGCAAATCACCTGGACCAGATGGTATAAATCCTAGAGTGCTGAAAGAACTGAGAAATGAAATTGTGAACCTGCTATTGGAAATTTATAAATGATCAGTATCATCATCTATGGTACCTGAAGAGAGCAGGGTTACCAATAGAATGTCAATTTTTAAAAAGGGATCAAGGGGTTATTTAAGAAATTACAGAGTAATGAGTCTGAAGCTGTGCCATACACAGAATGGTACAGTCATAAAACTATCATAAAGAACTAGGGATGTGAATCGTGTCCTCGATCGTCTTAACGATCGATTTCGGCTGGGAGGGGGAGGGAATCGTATTGTTGCCGTTTGGGGGGGTAAAATATCGTGAAAAATCGTTAAAAATCGAAAAATCAAAAAATCGAAAAACCGGCACATTAAAACCCCCTAAAACCCACCCCCGACCCTTTAAATTAAATCCCCCACCCTCCCGAACCCCCCCCCCCAAATAACTTAAATAACCTGCGGGTCCAGCGGCGGTCCGGAACGGCAGCGGTCCGGAACGGGCTCCTGCTCCTGAATCTTGTCGTCTTCAGCCGGCGCCATTTTCCAAAATGGCGCCGAAAAATGGCGGCGGCCATAGACGAAAAAGATTGGACGGCAGGAGGTCCTTCCGGACCCCCGCTGGACTTTTGGCAAGTCTCGTGGGGGTCAGGAGGCCCCCCACAAGCTGGCCAAAAGTTCCTGGAGGTCCAGCGGGGGTCAGGGAGCGATTTCCCGCCGCGAATCGTTTTCGTACGGAAAATGGCGCCGGCAGGAGATCGACTGCAGGAGGTCGTTCAGCGAGGCGCCAGAACCCTCGCTGAACGACCTCCTGCAGTCGATCTCCTGCCGGCGCCATTTTCCGTACGAAAACGATTTGCGGCGGGAAATCGCTCCCTGACCCCCGCTGGACCCCCAGGAACTTTTGGCCAGCTTGTGGGGGGCCTCCTGACCCCCACGAGACTTGCCAAAAGTCCAGCGGGGGTCCGGAAGGACCTCCTGCCGTCCAATCTTTTTCGTCTATGGCCGCCGCCATTTTTCGGCGCCATTTTGGAAAATGGCGCCGGCTGAAGACGACAAGATTCAGGAGCAGGAGCCCGTTCCGGACCGCTGCCGTTCCGGACCGCCGCTGGACCCGCAGGTTATTTAAGTTATTGGGGGGGGGGGGTTCGGGAGGGGGGGGGATTTAATTTAAAGGGTCGGGGGTGGGTTTTAGGGGGTTTTAGTGTGCCGGCTCACGATTCTAACGATTTATAACGATAAATCGTTAGAATCTGTATTGTATTATGTTCCATAACGGTTTAAGACGATATTAAAATTATCGGACGATAATTTTAATCGTCCTAAAACGATTCACATCCCTATAAAGAACACGATTGCTGAACATATAGATAGGCATATTTTAATGGGACAAAACAATATGGGCCAGATATTCGTACCTACGTACAGGCATAGATTTACGTGCGCAACCCAGTGCGCACAAATCTACGCCCATTTTTATAACTTGCGCGTGCAGCCGCGTGCATGTTATAAAATCCAGGGTCAGTACACAAGGGGGTACACATTTGTGCACCTTGCGCGCGCCGAGCCCTAGGGGAGCCCCAATGGCTTTCCCCGTTCCCTCCGAGGCCGCTCCGAAATCGGAGCGGCCTCGGAGGGAACTTTCCTTCCGCCCCCACCTTCCCCTCCCTTCCCCTATGTAACCTGCCCCTCAGCCCTACCCCCTACCTTTATTTTTTTATTTAAGCCTGCCTCTGGCGAGGCGTAGGTTGCGCGTGCCAGCCGAGTGCTGGTGCAAGATCACTGAGCCCAGCGGCAATAGAGAGGCCTCTGGCCACACCCATTCCCCGCCCTGCCCACACCCTACCCATTTTTTTCAAGCCTCGGGACTTACACACATCCCAGGGCTTGAGCGCTTCACCAAGCCTATGCAAAATAGGCTCGGCATGCGCAGGAGCTGTTTTCGGGATTACGCACGTAATATATGTGTATAACCATTTTAAAATCCACCCCTATGGATTAAGCCAAGAAAAGTCTTGCCTCACAAATTTGTTACATTTTTTTGAGTGCATAAATAAACATGTGGATAATGGTAAGCCAGTTTATATAGTATATCTCAATTTCCAGAAATCATTTAACAAAGTTCTTCACAAGAGACTTCTTAGGAAAGCTATCTAAATACCATCATTGTGGTACAAGATCTACCTAATGACAACAGTGAGGTAGAAGACAGCCTTGAAGACCATGGGGTAGATTTTAAAAGGGTTATGCGCATAAGGTACGTGCATAACCCTTTTAAAACATCCCATCGCACCGAGCCTATTTTGCATAGGCTCGGTGGCGCGCACAAGCCCCGGGACATGTGTAAGTCCCGGGGCTTCGCTAGGGGGGGGCGTGTCGGGTGGGCGGTGCAAGGTTCAGGGAGTTCCATGGGCATGTCGGGGGCATGGTGCCGGCCCAGGGGCATTCTGGGGGTGCGGCCGAGGCCTTCGGAACTGCCCCCGGGTCGGGAGATGAAATGCCAGCAGCCCACTGGCGCGCGCGAGTTACGCCTGCCAGAGGCAGGCATAACTTTTACAACAATGGTAAGGGGTGGTTTAGATAGGACCAGGGGGGTGGATTATGTAGGGGAAGGGAGGGGAAGGTGCGGGGGGTTGGAAGAAAAGTTCCTTCCGAGGTCGCTCTGATTTCAGAGCGGCCTCGGAGGGAATGGGCAGCTCGCGCCGGGTTCGGCGTGCGCAAATTGCATAAATGTGCACCTCCTTGCGCGCGCCGACCCCGGATTTTATAAGATACACGCAGCTACGCGCGTATCTTATAAAATCCAGCGTACTTTTCTTTGCGCCTGATGCGCGAACAAAAGTACGCGCGCGCGTTGTTTTTTAAAATGTACCCCCATGTTTTTTGAAAACTTTGAAAAATATTGTTGTCATGAGACTCTGAGACACTATATACATATATACCTGAAGATGTGATGTTATTAGCCTCTGTGATTTAATTTATTTAGAGAATTTATACCTTAGTAAAGGAGTTGTTTCAAAAATATTTTAAGTGGAAGAGTGGGTTATTTCTTGGATATTAATCCATAGAAAATGGGTATTTCAAAAATTGAAAATTTGTTTTTATGTTTTTTTTTTTAAATGGAAAGACATGTTCTTATAATAAAAATAAAAGATAATTTAAAAGTTTTTTCTGGGTTCCTTCAATAGTGATATTACATAGTAATATAGTAATGATGGCAGAAAAAGACCAAAATGGTCCATCTAGTCTGCCAAGCAAGCTTCTCTAGGTAGTAACTGTTGTTCCGTGCAGGTTACCCCCATGTTTCTCATAAGGGTAGTAACTGCCGCTCAATGCAGGTTACCTCCATATAATCCTAGTGTACACAACAGATACTTATAGAACACCTGAAACAAAAATAAATATAAATATATATATATATATATATATATATATATATATATATATATATATATTAACAAAATAAGCAAAAATAATTTCCCCACTAATAGGATATAATTATATACAAAAGGCTAATGGAAGCTATCACCCTTCCTGAAAAGTATGCATCCTTGTTCCCCCAGATGGATGAATCAGTAAAGTGAGTTCTTGTTTGGAGACAGATCAGCATTGGAGATCCCTATTGTCAGTTCTCTGTAGGAAATTTGACTAGAGTTTGATGTGCTGGGGGTTTTATGCCCCTTGGGATAGGACCTGTGCTATCTGGTCTTCTTTGTTTAGCTTTTTTTTATATAGTGTCAAACTACTGATAAGAAACACTTTACTCTAAAATGGTGGACTTCTTGTTTTTTTGTCCACTGCTTATCATCTCCATTTTGTCTTTAAACCTGCCTGGACAGTTGGCAGATGTTTCTGCTATAACCACTAGTTTTGACCTTGAAACTAGCAAACTAGAGGAAGGGAGGGCTTCCAGAGCAATCTGTGGATGAAGTGGGGGGGGGGGGGGGGGTGGAAACTGTGAAGGGGGACCATGAGCTGATTCTAGCAGGAGAAGGGGGAGAAGGGAGGGTGACTGCCTGTATACATGTGGACCTTGTGAGCATGAAGTAAAATTGTTTCTTACTAACACAAATTTATAATCTATAAATGTATAATCACAATATAAATGTCACAATGTTACTATGTTAATTTCAAATGTAAAACAGAAAATCCATGCTGTACTGTAAACCGATGTGATACCTCTGGTGAACATCAGTATAGAAAAGCAAATAAATAACTAACTATATTTTTCTCTCATAAAAGACATAATTATGTACACTAATATATTTGGTCCTCCAAAATGTGAGAGAAAAATACCAAACAAAATGAGGAGCAGCATAACACTATGAATTTCTTACCAAAAGTCCAAAATTTAACACCATCATTGTTTTTGTAATCTCTCTTAGTAATCTTTCTTTCTGTGACTGACTCCAGCCATCTCTCAAGTAGTTCTATAATTCTTAACTCAGTATAGAATGCAATAAATAAATATACTAAAGAGGAAAAGTTATAGTTCTCTCTATGCAATTGGTCAGATGACCCTCAACAATAATACCTAAACCCCATCTAAGCTCAAATACATCTGATGTTTACTTGACCCAGAAGTCTGGCCAATTTAAAATAGAAAGGTGTACTTCTGTACTCCGTTCAGGTAGTTGTATGTGATTAGCCTATTCTGACTTTCAGGGGACACCCAGCTCTTCAGAATGTATATAGTCCACCTTTCTAATATGTGCTCAATGTCAGGCCTACTGTGCTCAGCATATTCTCATTAACAAAAGCTCCATATGTGCAGTTATTTGGATGTCTCTCCACCCTGTGATGAGATATTTTCTCAGTTCTTTGCTCATCAGCATCTCTCTCTAACAGTGCACAGCCTGCTAATCATTATTTTTTAGGTATTTGGAACTGTTCAAAAATCTATTCTAGTTCTTTCTAAAATGAAAAATTACTATCTGAACATTGGTTGGACATGCAAATAGTATATTCTACTGAACCATGAACACAGAGAGTAGCAACTAAAGACCAATAAAACAGCATCAATTCAGATTGTATCATCTAGCTGATAATCAAAATAGCGGCATGTGCAATTAGGTATGTAACTAAGTATTCGCTAAGTGTATCATAAAATATTTCATCATGATAATTAGTTATTACATTTCAAATATAGATATCTTCATAAACAAATAAAAACAGAAACTAAGTAACATATCGCCCCCTCCGTTGGAACAAGGAAACATGAAAGCAGAGCTTATGCATAAATTATGAATACATCAGTCTATTAAAGGAAGTGTTTAAATGGATATCTCTGTTGCAAAAGTTGTGATATTGCCACCACTGAGTCATAGCATCACTGACAAATGATATGTACAGTTCTTTCAGCACTGTGCACTCTGTCTTTGAAGCACAGCCTCTGCATTCTCATCATTAATGGGGTTATTTTCTAAAGGCTTATCACACGCAATATGGCCTTGTCATATGCGATAAGCCTCTATCGCATGCGAAGGGCCTTTTCGCATGCAATATCATGCAAATTAGGGGGAGGGGAGGAGTTGAGGTGGGGAGGGGCGAAGTCAGTGGTGTCTTCGCTGCCGCGATAATGTTACAAACATTATCGTCGGCAGTAGCGCGCCAAATAGCACCACCTTTCATAGGCCCACACTCCCTCGCCCCCCACCCCCATTTTCTCAGGATTCATCATTCTGTGAGGAATGATGAATCGAGGCTTAAGTTAGATATGTATATTTATAGATTAATACCTGATATAAATTTAAAATTTATATTAAAGGAATTCTTTGATAAATGTCAATTACTTCTTGTATCTAATAATCCCTATGTACACTATGAGTATCTAGATAATATTGTCTCCCATCCCTCTAGTTAACACACACCATTCAGACACAAGCAACCTAGGTGTTGATTCATCCATTCAGGCATTACATAGAGGACTATGACAGAAAACATTTATTACACTGAGCTGACTGCACAAATTCATTCATTGCACTTTTCTCATCAAACTCTACTGTCTTCATCTGTAATGACACAGAAACACAACACATAATGACAGTAATCATTGCGCCAAGAACAGTGCCTACTAACTTTCAGAAAAAGGCTAAAAACCTGGCTTTTTAAAAAAGCTTATCAGATCTCAGATTGATCCATATTAACATCATCCTTCAATCAGACTATCCCATGTCAACAGAATCCCACAATCCCAGTGTAAAGACCATCCCGCTGCCATCTTCATCATCCTCTTCTTATTTCAGCCTCAACTTTTTCCAGTCCACGACTGCTTTTAGACTTGCCTTTAATTTTGCAGATATTGTAAAGATTCTTTTGTAATTATGTTTTTGTATCAATTGTTATATTTTTCTTCTTGCTTCCTCCTCTCCCAGTTGTATTCTTCCTTGTTTTATTGTAACTGCTATTCCTGCACTAGTTTAGTTCATCTAGTTTTATGTTCAATACACTAAATGTTAATTGTAAACCGGTTTGATGCGACTCCCAGTCGTGAAAGCCGATATAGAAAAATAGTAAATAAATAAATAAATAAATAAATAATCAAACATTTGAGTTCAAAGGGTAGGTTATCAAAACAAAAGTAAGAAAAAAAAAGGACTTGGATCCAAAATTAAACAAAAATCAAAATTAAAAATTAAACAAAAAAAGATTTATTCAAAAAGCAAAAGGAACAAACTAGAAAAATAAATATTCAGATGTTACTTTCTATTCAGTACACAGGCTCACCTTTGTCAATATATAATAATTAAAAATCTCACTTACAAAGAAAGGTTAATTCAATCTTTAAAATCAAATTACATCACAAAACAAGAATAGTTATTGAGCTAACTAGGGGCCTCATTTTCCACGGCGCTCGCACGCTATACCAGGATGGGGGTGGAGTTAGGGTGGAGTCAGCCCCGGAAGAGGAGGAGTCGGGGCGTCACCAGGGCCAACTCTGCACTGACGCCGCGGACAGCGAAAAGGTAAGTGCCTTTTCGCAGCAGCTTTCGCTCCCAATAGCTACACCTCCTATGGTGGCGCTATTGGGTGCGAAACCGGCAGCTATTGCACCGCGATGATGCGATTGCTGATGGCTAGTGCAGGCCCTCCCCCCATTTCGAGCCCCCGCCCCTCATCTCCTAAAGTATCGCAAGCCTGCAATACTTTAGAAAATAAGGCCCTATATTTCTAAATAAAGTGGAAAACAGGATTTCTTTGTCCTGAACTCCCTCCTGTGGTGATGGGTGATAAACCTAATTAATTACCCTTCTCTGCACTTTCTCCTCTGCAGCTATATCCTTTTTGAGATATGATGATCAGTATTGCATACAGTATTCAAGGTGCAGTTTCACCATGGAGCGATACAAAGGCATTATGACATCCCCCATTTTATTTGTCGTTCCCTTCCTAATAATTCCTAACATTCTGTTTGCTTTTTTGATCACCACAGCACCCTGAACTCTTCCTCCTCACATCATCTTTTTGGCCAGGCACACAGATTTGGACATAACCAGTACAGGGATGAGTGTATTACACCACATCTTCAGATCATCTAAAAACACTGAGCTGGACTCAGGTTGGGAATATACTGAACCAACTGGCAATTCCAGGATCTCTGGAGGATTAACTGGTCAGAATGTTGAGTTGAGACCAGGTTGAATTGAGAATGTTGAGTTGAGACAGGTGGCTGGACCACAGTGAATCTTACCCACCCCTTGTGGCAGGCTCTGTAGATTTCTTAAAAGTGCGGGGGTCATTCTCCCATTCAGAGGGAGAGGGAAAATATGCACTGGACTGGGAGGTACACTTCTCAAGACAGCAAAGAAAGATTTCTCTTAACATTGGAGAGGTGATTCTATTTACAGAATCCTGTGTCTCACTCTTAGAATATATTTGAACAGTTTCAGGCAACAAAGCAGATTGCTATCAGGCAGCATCACTGTCTTGGAACTCAGCCAGCAGTAAATGCAAGTTCTCAACTTATATCTGTAACATTAACCTTTGGCAGGCAAGAATATAAAGAATCCACGTACTCTGTAAAAAAAGAGAGCAGCAAAAAAAAACAAAAAAACCAAGAAAAGAAATACAATCCTGGAAACTTTATTATTATAATTATAATTATTATTATTAGTAGTAGTAGTAGTAGGTTGTTCTGCTATGTTTGCCCTGTGGTCTATATCACACAGTCAGACTAAGAAAATAACAAGACTCACTATATGTCTTTTTGTGAAATAATGTATATATATGTACACAAAGGGGCAGATTTTCAAAGGGTTATGCGCATAATCCCGAAAATCTGCCCCTGCGTGCACTGAGCCTGTCTTGCATAGGCTTGGAGGCTCGTGCAAGCCCCGGGACGTGCATATGTCCCAGGGCTTGCAAAAAGGGGCAGGGAATGGTAGAGATGTGAATCGTGTCCTCGATCGTCTTAACGATCGATTTCGGCTGGGAGGGGGAGGGAATCGTATTGTTGCCGTTTGGGTGTGTAAAGAATCATGAAAATTGTTAAAATCATGAGCCGGCACACTAAAACCCCCTAAAACCCACCCCCGACCCTTTAAATTAAATCCCCCACCCTCCCGAAACCCCCCCAAATGCCTTAAATTACCTGGGGGTCCAGCGGCACACTAAAACACGGCACACTAAAACCCCCTAAAACCCACCCCGACCCTTTAAATTAAATCCCCCACCCTCCCGAACCCCCCCAAATGCCTTAAATTACCTGGGGGTCCGTAGCCTTAAATTACCTCCATAGCGGCGGTCCGTAGCTAAATTGGGGGAAGGGGGAGAGCAGGAAAAGCGGCACACTAAATCGTGTAGTCTTCAGCCGGCGCCATTTTGCAAAATGGCCGCCGCAAAATGGTGGCGGCCATAGACCAAAACGATTCGACGCAGGAGGTCTTTCCGGACCCCCGCTGGACTTTTGGCAAGTCTTGTGGGGGTCAGGAGGCCCCCCCAAGCTGGCCAAAAGTTCCTGGGGGTCCAGCGGGGGGTCCGGGAGAGATTTCCTGCCGCAAATCGTTTTCCTGACGGAAAATGTCGCCGGCCATACGCATATGGCCGGCGCCATTTTCTGTACGGAAAATGGCGCCGGCAGGAGATCGACTGCAGGAGGTCGTTCAGCGAGGCCCCCGCTGAACGACCTCCTGCAGTCGATCTCCTGCCGGCGCCATTTTCCGTACGGAAAACGATTCGCGGCAGGAAATCGCTCCCGGACCCCCGCTGGACCCCCAGGAACTTTTGGTCAGCTTGGGGGGGCCTCCTGACCCCCACAAGACTTGCCAAAAGTCCAGCGGGGGACCGGAACGACCTCCTGCGTCAAATTGTTTTGGTCTATGGCTGCCGCCATTTTGCGGCGGCCATTTTGCAAAATGGCGCCGGCTGAAGACTACACGATTTAGTGTGCCGCTTTTCCTGCTCTCCCCCTTCCCCCGATTTAGCTACGGACTGCCGCTACGGAGGTAATTTAAGGCTATGGACCCCCAGGTAATTTAAGGATTTGGGGGGGGGGGTTCGGGAGGGTGGGGGATTTAATTTAAAGGGTCAGGGTGGGTTTTAGGGGGTTTTAGTGTGCCGTGTTTTAGTGTGCCGCTGGACCCCCAGGTAATTTAAGGCATTTGGGTGGGGGATTTAATTTAAAGGGTCGGGGGTGGGTTTTAGGGTGTTTTAGTGTGCCGGTTTTCCTGCCCTCCCCCTTCCCCCGATTTACGATTTTTTGACGATAAATCGGGGGAATTGGTATTGTATCGTGGCCCTAACGATTTTTGACGATTTAAAATATATCGGACGATATTTTAAATCGTCAAAAAACGATTCACATCCCTAGGGAATGGGCAGTCCTGGGCAGTCTGGGGGCCAGGTGGGGGCGTGGCCAGAGCTTCCAGGCACAGCAGTCATTTGCCACTGTGCATGGGATCGCGGGCTGGCCATTGGCTGGAGCGCATAAGTTATGTCTGCTGGGAGGCAGGTGCAATGTCACTGACAAAGGTAAGGGGGGGTTAGGTAAGGCTGCGGGGCAGGTTAGGGAGGGGAAGGGAGGGGAAGGTGGGGGGAGGCGGAAGAAAAGTTCCCTTCAAGTCTACTCTGATTTCGGAGCGGCCTCGGAGAGAATGGAGGAAGGCTGCACGGCTCCGCATGTGCAAGCTGCACAATTGTGCACTCCCTTGTGCACGCTGACCCCGGATTTTATAACATGCGTGCAGCTGCGCGCACATGTTATAAAATCGGGCGTAGATTTGTTTGCGCCTGGTTGCACGAACAAATCTATGCCCGCACGCAGGTTTTGCAATCTGCCCCAAAAGATGCTTATGAGAACACCTGAGACAAATAAAACTATATGGGCCAGATTTTAAGAGTTACGCGCGGGCGTAGATTTGTATGCGCAACCCAGCGAGCACAAATCTACACCCAATTTTATACATGTGAACGTAGCCGCGTGCATGTTATAAAATCCGGGGTCGGTGTGCGCAAGGGGTTCCACACTTGTGCACCTTGCACGCACCAAGCCCTAGGGGAGCCCTGATGGCTTTCCCTGTTCCCTCCTTCCCACCTTTCCCTCCCTTCCCCTACCTAATCTTCCCCCCAGCCATACCTAATACCCCCCTATACCTTTGTTTTGCAAGTTGCCCTGCCTCCGGGCAGGCATAGGCTGCGTGCACCGGCCTAAAGGCCCTACGGAGGCCTTTAGGCCACGCCCCCACCCTGCCCCAGACCGCCCCTGCCCAGCCCCTTTTTTCAAGCCCCGGGACATAAGCACATCCTGGGGCTTGCGTGCATCACCAGACCTATGCAAAATAGGCTCGGCGCGCATAACCCCCTACACGCATAAATCCAGCTGGATGTACGCACCTAGGGCTTTTAAAATCTGCCCCTATATATACACAATATATCAGAACAATAAGCAAAAGTAATTTCCCCAACTAATAGGGTATAATTATTTATATAACTCTAGCGGAAGCTGTCTCCTGAAAAGAGTGTCTCCTTGCCCCCAGATGAGTGAATTAGCCAAGTGAGTTTTCATTTGGAGACAGATCAGCACTGGAGGTCCCTATCATCAGTTCTTTGCAGGAAATCTGGCTAGAGTTTGAGGTGCTGGGGGTGTTATGCCCCTTGGAATAGGACATATGCTGTCTGAACTTCTTTGTATAGCCTTTTTTGATATATTGCCAAACTACTGATAAGAAACATTTTAAGCTAAAATGGTGGACTTCTTGTCTTTTTGTCCACTGCTTATAATTGCCAGATTGTCTTTAAGAATCCCTCGACAGTTGCCAGATATTTCTGTGCTCAGCATTAGTTTGTGACCTTGAAGCTAGTAGGCTAGAGAAAGGGAGGGCTACCAGAGGAATCTGTGGGTGGAGAATGGGGTGGGAAATTTAGGAAGGGGGGCCATGGCTGATTCCAACAGAAGCAGGGGGACAAGGAAGGGTGATTGTGTGCATGCAGACCCTGTAAGCATGAAGCAAAACGGTTTCTTATCGACATAAAATAATAACTATATGACAGCAATTTTCTTTCATAAAAGTCATAATTATATATGCTAATACAAATGGTGCCACCTCATCTTGGTTACTGTGTGCAGTTCTGGTCACTACATCTCAAAGAAGTTATAGACATATTAGAAAAGGTACAGAAAAGGGTGACCAAAAATGATAAAGGGGTTGGAATAATTCCCCTATGAAGAAAGGCTAAAGAGGTTAGGATTCTTCAACTTGGAGAAGAGATGGTTGAGGGGAGCTATGATAGAAGTCTGTAAAATATTGAGTGGAATGGAACAAATAAATGTTAATCAGTTGTTTACTCTTTCAAAAAGTACAAAGATCAGGGAACACACACAATGAAGTTACTAGGTAATAATTTTAAATCTAATAAGAGAAAATATTATTTTACTCAATGCATAATTTCTAGAAGATGTGGTGAAATTTATTAGTGTAGCTTTATTTAAAAATGGTTTGGATAAGTTCCTGGAGGAAAAGTCCATTAACCATTAGGGGTGTGCATTCGTTTTGAACTTAAATGTAAAACGCAACTTTTTTTTTTTTTTTAACTTAAAAAAGTGATGAGGCGAAAACGATCGGATTTCCAACGTATTCAACATAGCTATGTTGAATACGTTGGAAATCGCGATTGTTGATCCTAAATAAAAATTTAAACCCCTCACCCTCCTTAATCCCCCCCCCCCAAGACTTACCAAAACTCCCTGGTGGTCCAGCGGGGAGTCAGGACGCCATTTCTGAACTCCTTTGCGAGGAGCACGTGACGTCGGCGTCACGTCGGAGTGACGTGGCGTCACGTGATTCCCCGCGCGTTCGCTCCGGGACCCTCGTTGCACCCAAAAGGAACTTTTGGCCAGCTTGGGGGGGTCAGGAGGCCCCCCCAACTTTTGGCCAGCTTGGGGGGGTCAGGAGGCCCCCCCAAGCTGGCCAAAAGTTCCTTTTGGGTGCAACGAGGGTCCCGGAGTGAACGCGCGGGGAATCACGTGACGCCACGTCACTCCGACGTGAAGCCGACGTCACGTGCTCCTCTCAAAGGAGTTCAGAAATGGCGTTCTGACTCCCCGCTGGACCACCAGGGAGTTTTGGTAAGTCTTGGGGGGGGGGGGGATTAAGGAGGGTGAGGGGTTTAAATTTTTATTTGCACGTATGGACATAGACTCAACTTATGGAATTCTCCATATGTCCATATTGACCGAAATTGACCCCCCCCCCCCCTTTCGACTTATTGACTTATGAACATAAACCTTTGGTCTGCACATCCCTATTAACCATTATTAAGATAGATTTGCAGAAATTCACTGCTTATTCTTGGGATAAGTAAATTTGAATCTATTTACCTCTTGGGATCCTGCTAGATGCTTGTGACCTGGCTTTGCCACTGTTAGAAACAGGATACTAGACTTGATGGACCTTTGGTCTGACCCAGTATGGCAAGTCTTATGTCTTATATTTATAGATAGTATATGGTTCAAAAGGCTGGTAGTACCTGCAGTTATGCAGTTATGGGATACACCTAGCTGCTAGTCCTCTTTCTGTTCATGTTTGTAGGTAAAAACAAAAAGTGCATATTGGTAGCTTTCACACCCAATGGTATACTATTCTAGAAGCTTCTTGAATGACAGAAGGCCATAGATTGGGGCCCATTTAGCTGTTTTCCTGCCTGTTAGGAAGGTCCAGTAGATGAGAATAGAGAAAGATAAAGAGTCAGTAGTAACAGTTTGTGAATTATTTGCTTCCATGTTTACTAATGAGGATGTTGGGGAGATAACAGTTCCAGAGATGATTTTCATGGGTGATGAGTCAGACGAACTGAACGAAATCACTGTGAACCTGGAAGATGTAGGTTCACAGTGAAGAGTAGCAAATCACCTGGACCGGATGGTATGCATCCTAGGGTACTGAAGGAACTAAAAAATGAAATTTATGATCTATTAGTTAAAATTTGTAACCTATCATTAAAATCATCCATTGTACCTGAAGACTGGAGGGTGGCCAATGTAACTCCAATATTTAAAAAAGGCTCCAGGAGCGATCCGGCTATAGACCAGTAAGTCTGACTTCAGTGCCGGGAAAAAATAGTGGAAACTATTCTCAAGATCAAAATCGTAGAGCATATATGGTTTAATGGAACACAGTCAACATGGATTTACCCAAGGGAAGTCTTGCCTAACAAATCTGCTTCATTTTTTTGAAGGGGTTAATAAACATGTGGATAAAGGTGGACCGGTAGATGTAGTGTATTTGGATTTTCAGAAGGTGTCTGACAAAGTCCCTCATGAGAGGCTTCTATGAAAACTAAAAAGTCATGGGATAGGAGGCGATGGCCTTTCATGGATTACAAACCGATTAAAAGACAGGAAGCAGAGAGTAGGATTAAATGGTCAATTTTCTCAGTGGAAAAGGGTAAACAGTGGAGTGCCTCAGGGATCTGTACTTGGACCGGTGCTTTTCAATATATATATATATATAAATGATCTGGAAAGGAATACGACAAGTGAGGATATCAAATTTGCGGATGATACAAAATTAATCAGAGTAGTTAAATCACAAGCGGACTGTGATACATTATAGGAGGACTTTGCAAGACTGGAAGATTGGACATCCAAATGGCAGATGGAATTTAATGTGGACAAATGTGATGAAATAGGTGGGAACACCCTCCTCTGCTGACACGGAAATGGCTTCATGTGTCCACCAGCTGAACAGTAGAGGCATACCAGTGCTGCCAGGCTGTCATCCTCTGCCACCCCCCCCCCCCCCCCCAAAACATCAGCTCTCACCTCTTGCCTCTAGAGCCTTCCTGAAGCTATCATAACTTGCCACTACCTTCATAGACTATGGCCTCAAAATATTATTAGCAGTGACTGCATACTACTGCACAGAAGCAGCAGACATGCACAGTCCAAAGATGCTTGAGCTGCCTCCAAAAAGGATTACCTAGGAAACAATAATATTTATTATTATGCACAAATATCACCTTTCTTTTGTTAATAAATGCACTTTCAAACAATCTCTTTGTTTCAGAGTATTCCTTTCCTATACAGCCTGCAGATGAATTTGTCAATGTATCTCCTGGAATTCCTCCTTATTCAAGTTGTAGGCCTCTTCCTCCGTGGCCTCTTCATCTTTGGCACTGTATGATGAGCATCTTGCGCCTGTTGAGGAGGCAGTGCAAAGCTCTTGGCCAGATTTGAAGCATGCAATATGCCAACAAAATGTCACAGATCTTTGATGGGTTGTAAAGAAGACATCCCCCCTAACTGTCCAAGCAGTAGAAAATTGTTTTTGAGTAGGCCAAAGATTATCTCTATGTCTGCCCTGGTCTGCTGGTGGGCATCTACTACAATCTGTAGATATGCCAGTGGGATCATGAGCCAGGCTTTGAGTGGATATTCTCTATCATCTGTAGGGGAAGCAACCGAGAGGAAAGAGTGAGATATCCAAGGATGTTAGAGGTTAAAGAAGGATTCCTGGTCCAAAGAAGTAAGACCAAATAGCAACAGATGGAAATAAAAGGGCAGAGATAGGCTGCTTCCTGTGTGCTTGTATTGAGAGTAGCATACCTACCTAGAAGCCTGTTTCTAGTGATGAGACCTTCCTGGAAGTGATCATGGATTTATGATGATGAAAGGATATAGGAATCATAACAGGATCTTGGAAACCTGTGCACTATGTCCACTATGATCCCTTGGCATCACAGACCACCTACATGCTAAAAAAGTGGAATCCTTTGCAGATGTGGAAGGTGACCTTGTTATCTGCAAGTGCACTTATAGGGACATAAGTGCAACTGGTAGCCCCAGAACAGAGGAGAATCATGCAGCATAGTAGACATCAGTCATGATTTGTTTTTTCTGTCTACTCTAAGGAAAATATATATAGTAATGTATTTTCTTGAGAAATACAGCAAGAAACTGATCAATACCTGACTGACTTAGACCAGTCATGACTCCCAGAGGTGTCTTGAGGGTGCTTGTGACAAAAATGGCCAGGGCCATAGTGACCTTGAGGTGTGCTAACAAGGCATGGCCATTCCAGGTTAAAGGGTACAAGTCCTACTCTAACTACTGATGTAGGTATAGTATGATTTCCTTGTTGAATCTTAACCTGCACAAGACTTGCTTCTCAGATGATCTAAAACTGTACCCAGGCCCTGTATTAGGGATGTGTATTTGTTTAAAATGAATGTGATATCCAAAACGAATGGGTCCCTTTTTATTTCATTTGTGGGGTCCACAAAATGAATGGTGACCACCCCATGAATGAAACATATCCTATTAGTTAAATTTATTTCATCCCTCATTAATTCTTTTGGCTCATTGAAGTCTATGGACCATAGGAATTAATGGGGAACAGCTGTACTGCTAGTCTGCTGTTAGAAAGTATTACTATTGTAACTAAAGCAGCCAGCCTGCCCTTCCCTTTAGGAATAGCAATCAGCCTTGCCCTGTGAGTCATGCAGGACCTCACAGACTTTTCATAGCCTGGTGGCCACTAGGCAGGACTTCTTGGCAAGTGGAACACAGAGAAAACATATCAAAGTGAAGCATTTTTTTCTAACTCAGACTATCACTGCTCTTTGGATCCAGTGAAACTGATTCCACAGTCTTGACATGCATGAGGAGGAGTACTGCACATTTCTTCTGAGACTTTGCTCTGAAGGAGGTTGTATATTGAGTTCTACTCTCACAGAGTATTTTTTTTAATATAGAATTCACTTGTTCTTCAACTTAAGAAAACATCTTTTTGGCTGCCTGCTGCTACAGTACTGCTGCTCTGGTCTCACCCATTCAGAAAGGAAAACAGCATCAGGAATCCAGCACCAATGGCAGTGTGTTTCTGATTATATTTTCCCCTGGGGGAAAGTGCAGTCAGGATCTGTGTGTGGGTGGGAGAAAGTATAGAGAGTTGCAGCAGACTAGTGGTGACAGTACAAAGTGTGTTTTTTTTTTCATCTGGGTTGGCATTGCTACTCCATTCCTGTCCAATGAGGTGAGCACTGCAATGCTGAGTGGGACTGCAGAAAGCAGCATACCAGGCAGGCTACCAGTGCCAATGTTTGTTTAATGCAGACTGTGAGCAGAGCAGTTTCAGCTGACACTGCATTTCTCTGTGTGTTTAATTCTTCACACTCATACACAGAGTGGTACAGTCAGTGATATACATAGTCAGTTACAGTACAAATCCCCAGTAGGCAGTGACAAATTCTTAGGAAAAAAAAAGCAGAGAGCATATAACACCAGTTTTGATTTATTAGTACTGACTTTCAGTACAACATGTCCAGTTCAAAACTGCAATGTTAACATTAAGGCTAGTAATTTCAGATAACTTTCCATGGGCTAATGCCCTTGTTTGGCTTTGCTTTCAAATTCAAGCCTTCAGATCTCAACCAAGAGATCTTTTTGATTTTCTTGTTTGACTGTGACAAGGGAATACTCTGTTTCTGTGACTGCATCTATTGTTTAGAACTTGCTGCCTGAAGAGATAAGACAATTGACTATGCAAAAATGTTTAAATCAGTGCTAAATACATTCCTTTTTAAGCAAGCCTATTTTTGTTAGCTTATATATATAGTATTTGTATTTGGCATGCATATGAGTATAGTTCTTTTGTTGAGAATATTTAGGAATTTTGTTTGCCATTTTATGTTCTAATGTTTGTTTTACTTATTTAATGAATACGTTACTTTTATACATCACTTAGATTTTTTAGCTGATTAACACATTTTAATAAAAGATAAAGACAAGTTTCAATATGTGAGAAAATGGTGAAAGTTGAGAGAAAAATGTTGTTGACAGAAGAGACACTAAGTCCTGCACCTAAATTGAAAAGAGACTTTTTCAAATCCAAAATGGAAGGAGAAGCGGGCAGCTCCAGCTTAAAGAAATTAAAATTTGGAGAGGATGTGCCAACATCATCTGTTTCTCCCCCTGTTGTTTTGTAGATGAGAAAAAAGGTGGCAGAGACATTCAAAGAGTAGAAGGGTAGCAGTAGCAGAAGTGTGAGACCCAAAATCAGCAGTATGCTGTCAAGTAGGGATGTGAATCGTTTTTCGACGATTTAAAATATCGTCCGATATATTTTAAATCGTCAAAAATAGTTAGGGCCACGATACAATACCAATTTCCCCGATTTATCGTCAAAAAATCGTAAATCGGGGGAAGGGGGAGGACAGGAAAACTGGCACACTAAAACACCCTAAAACCCACCCCCGACCCTTTAAATTAAATCCCCCACCCTCCTGAACCCCCCCCAAATGCCTTAAATTACCTGGGGGTCCAGCGGCACACTAAAACACGGCACACTAAAACCCCCTAAAACCCACCCCGACCCTTTAAATTAAATCCCCCACCCTTCCGAACCCCCCCCCCCCCCAAATGCCTTAAATTACCTGAGGGTCCGTAGCGGCGGTCCGTAGCTTAAATTACTTCCGTAGCCTTAAATTACCTCCGTAGCCTTAAATTACCTGGGGGTCCTTAGCGGCGGTCCGTAGCTAAATCGGGGGAAGGGGGAGAGCAGGAAAACCGGCACACTAAATCGTGTAGTCTTCAGCCGGCGCCATTTTGCAAAATGGCCGCCACAAAATGGCGGCGGCCATAGACCAACACGATTCGATGCAGGAGGTCGTTCCGGACCCCCGCTGGACTTTTGGCAAGTCTTGTGGGGGTCAGGAGGCCCCCCCCAAGCTAACCAAAAGTTCCTGGGGGTCCAGCGGGGGTCCAGGAGCGATCTCCTGCCGCGAATCGTTTTCCGTACGGAAAATGGCGCCGGCAGGAGATCGACTGCAGGAGGTCGTTCAGGGTTCCGGACCCCCGCGTATTGCCGGCGCCATTTTCCGTATGGAAAATGATTCGCGGCAGGAGATCGCTCCCGGAACCCCGCTGGACCCCCAGGAACTTTTGGTCAGCTTGGGGGGGCCTCCTGACCCCCACAAGACTTGCCAAAAGTGCAGCGGGGGTCCGGAACGACCTCCTGCGTCGAATCGTGTTGGTCTATGGCCGCCGCCATTTTGCGGTGGCCATTTTGCAAAATGGCGCCGGCTGAAGACTACACGATTTAGTGTGTCGGTTTTCCTGCTCTCCCCCTTCCCCCGATTTAGTTTCGGACCGCCGCTATGGACCCCCAGGTAATTTAAGGCTACGGAGGTAATTTAAGGCTACGGTGGTAATTTAAGCTACGGACCGCCGCTACGGACCCCCAGGTAATTTAAGACATTTGGGGGGGGGGGGGGGTTCGGGAGGGTGGGGGATTTAATTTAAAGGGTCGGGTGGGTTTTAGGGGGTTATAGTGTGCTGTGGGTGGGTTTTAGGGTGTTTTAGTGTGCCGCTGGACCGCCAGGTAATTTAAGACATTTGGGGGGGGGGGGGTTCGGGAGGGTGGGGGATTTAATTTAAAGGGTCGGGGGTGGGTTTTAGGGGGTTTTAGTGTGCCGGTTCACGATTTTAACGATTTTCACGATACTCTAAACACCCAAACGGCGACGATACGATTCCGTCCCCCTCCCAGCCGAAATTGATCGTTAAGACGATCGAGGACACGATTCACATCTCTACTGTCAAGGTAGTGCATTCACTAGTATTTGCATCTGTCTCTGAAGACAAATTGTCCTGATGGGACCCTCTGAAGAAGAATTTAGAGAGACATTTGCTGACAAAAGTTTTGGAGGATTAATTACTATCACAGCCTCTAATTCACTAATGGAAGGGACAGACAAAACTAGTGATGGTTTTCAGGAAGTACAGGCAGCACAGGTAATTATTGCAACTGATTCCCCTGGCATTGTTTTTCAGGGTCCACCCTCTACTTCACCTCCAGTGCCAGCATCTAACCCCAAGGATGTAGAAAAGGGATCACAAAAGTAATCCATGATCTGGGGGCAGTGGGCACTACAGAGTCAGGGAGGACCCATTCTTAACTCATTGTATTTCCTGTGCCAGGATCTTCCTGTGCCAAGGATCTTCCACTCTCGGGCCTACCTTTGCCCTGTCATATGACAGGGCAAAAGTAGCACCGGCGCCATTTTGGTTCCTGTCCCCCAACGTCACGAGCGCAGGAGATCGCTCCCGGACCCCCGCTGGACCCCCAGGGACTTTTGGCCAGCTTGGGGGGCCTCCTGACCCCCATAAGACTTGCCAAAAGTCCAGCGGGGGTCCGGGAGCGACCTCCTGCACTCGAATCGTATTGCCGTACGGCCGGCGCCATTTTGCAATACGGCAATATGGCCATACGGCCGGCGCCATTTTGTATTGCGCAGCCATGGCCCGAGAGTGGAAGATCACACCGGGACCCCCCCACTGGACCCCAGGTAATTTAAGACATTTTGGGGGGTTCGGGAGGGTGGGGGATTTATTTTAAAGGGTTGGGGTGGGTTTTAGGGTTGTTTTAGTGTGCCGGTTTTCCCGCCCTCCCCCGATTTACGATTTACATGATTTAAAAAAAAACAAAACCGCGACGATCCGATTCCCTCCCCCCCCCAGCCAAAATCGATCGTTGACGATCGATCACACGATTCACATCTCTAATGAGCATCATATCCTTTCTTGGCTCGTATTCCTGCTTTCACAAGCATCTCTCTAGTCTGAGTCCAGAGTTGATGGATATCAGAAGCAGTAGTCTGTCCTGCTGGGGACGACATTGATAACGGAAGTAGAAGTGGTGGTAGTGGTAATTTTTCATAGACCACTTCGAATGGTGTTGATCCAGTGTATGTTGCTGGATGAGAGTTTATGGCAAATTCTGCCCATGACACCAGTTCACTCCAATCATTTGGACTGTTTGAGTATCCTGTTCATCCTTTCTTTTTGGCCGTTAGACTGAGGATGATATGCCGATGTGAAGTCGAGGGCTATATCGAACTTCTTGCATAATGCCTTCCAGAAGTTAGCGATGAACTGAACTCCACGATCGGAGACTATGTGCTTAGGCAAGCCATGCAGGCGGAAGATGTTCGTGATGAATAATCAGGCGAGCTCCATGGCGGTGGGTAAGCCTGAGAGAGCCACGAAATGTGCCATCTGAAAGAACCTGTCAACGGTTACCCAAATGGTGTTGTTCCCTCCTGATGATGGTAAATCTACCACAAAGTCAGTGGCAATGTGCCCACGGTTCTTTCGGGACCGGCAAGGGATGGAGGAGACCCCATGGACGGCCTGGAAGGGTCTTCTATTTAGCGCAGTTTGCACAGGAAACGATGTAGGCGAACGTGTCCTCTTTCACGGTGGGCCACCAATAAAAGGTTTGCAGTTTAGACAACGTCCTTCATTGCCCAGGGTGTCCTGAGTGTTTGGAGTTGTGGGCCCAAGCCAATAGCTTTTTCCTGAGGTTATTGTGTATGATTGTCTTTCCTGCAGGCACTGAATGGGTAGCTGCCAATATGAACTTCTCGGGGTCAATGATGTGTTGCAGCTCTTCGGGTACATCCTCGGAGAGGAAGGAGCATGAAAGAGCATCAGCTCTGATATTCTTTTCTCCAGGATAATACTTGAGCAGGAAGTTGAATCTGTTGAAAAACAGAGACCATCTCGCTTGTCTATGGTTGAGGCGCTGTGCGTGGCGGAGATACTCCAAGTTCTTATGGTCTGTGAAGACCGTTACTTGATGTTGCACTCCCTTGAGCCAAGGGCGCCACTCCTCGAATGCCATCTTTATTACCAGAAGTTCCTTGTCTCCAACTCCGCAATTTCTCTCAGCAGGAGAAAAGCGACGTGAAAAAAAGGAACATGGATGTTGTACCTTAGAATCGCCAGCCTGGCTTAGTACTGCCCCTACGCCAAGGTCTGAGGCATCAACCTCAACGATGAAAGGTTTTGAGGGGTCTGGATGTCGAAGGCATGGCTTGGTAGAAAAGGCATCCTTCAGTTTTTGGAATGCTGCAATCACTTTGGGAGACCAATTAGCCACGTTGGCACCTTTTCTTGTCATAGCAGTTAGCGGAACTGTGAGTGAGGAGTAATTTTTGATGAAGGTCCTATAATAATTGGTGAAACCTAAGAAGCATCTGAGAGCCTTTAACCCAGTGGGTTGTGCCCATTTCTTGATGCTTTCCAGCTTCTGTGGGTCCATTTGAAAACCTTCTTTGGAGACAATGTAGCCTAGGAAAGATACTGATTCCTTATGAAATTCACATTTAGATAGCTTGGCGTGTAGAGATGGTTCTCACAAAGCCTCTGTAGTACTCTCTTGACAACTTCTTGGTGAGTGGTGATATCTTGTGAGAAGATTAAGATATCATCTAGGTAGATAACAACACATTTATAGAGGAGGACTTGGAAGATGTCATTCATTAAGTTCTGAAAGACAGTTGGAGCATTACACAGGCCGAACGGCATCACTATATACTCGAAGTGGCCGTCTTGAGTGTTGAAGGCCATCTTCCATTCGCTTTAATGCGAAGTTGGTTGCATGTTCCTTTCAGATCTAGTTTTGAAAAGATCTGGGCTCCTTGTAGTCTATTAAAGAGTTCTGAAATCAGAGGCAGGGGATAATGGTCCTTAATTGTTATTTCGTTAAGGCCTCTGTAATCTATGCAAGGATGCAATGTGCAGTCCTTTTTGCCCACAAAAAAGAAGCCTGCACCCACAGGAGACTTGGACAGTCTAATGAAGCCCTTGTTGAGATTCTCCTGAATGTATTCAGACATGGCCTTGTTCTCGTCCACAGACAAGGGGTGCACTCTGCCCTTGGGTGGCTCCATATTCAGCTTCAGATGAATGGTGCAGTCATAGGGTCTGTGAGGAGGAAGTATATCTGCAGACTCTTTTGAAAAAACATCTTGAAAAGATGTGTATTGAGGCGGCAAGCCCGGCATTACTGGGATGGTAGGCATACAAGGTAATGGCTTAACCTCAGTCAGGCATCGCTTATGGCAGTCTGGACCCCAACTTGACAGTTCCAGAGTGACCCAGGCGAATTGAAGCATGTGCAGTTGTAGCCAGGGTAATCCCAGTACTATGGGGTGCATAGCCTTCTCTAAAACAAAGAAGGATAGACTCCGTTTTGAGAGCACTGGTACATAAGCACACTGGTTTGGTACATAGTGTTACTTCTCCCGGCAAGGGTTCTCCATGGATGGATGAAAGAAGTAAGGGAGGCGACATGGTGGAAGTGGGAATCCATAGATGTTCCACTAGTTGTTGAAGAATGAAGTTGCCTCCTGCCCCTGAGTCCACTAGAACAAGAGTCTGATACTGTAGAGGACCGCAGATGAGAGATACCGGAAGAGAGAGCGGAGGAGAAGGAGTGGTGAGGCCTAAGAAGAGTCCTCCTGCAGGACTTAGGCCTGTCTGTTTCCCAGACATATAGGGCAATTTTGGACAGCATGACCAGCTTGTCCACAGTACATACACAGCCCTAACTTCTTCCGCGTCCTTCTCTCTATTCATGTCAGGTGGCTGCGGCCTAATTGCATCAGTTCCTCTTTGCCGGCTGCTGGAACCGTAGAGGCAGCCCTGGATGCAGTCTTGACTCAGACCACTCAAAAAGGGTCTCCTGGAAGTCTTGGTTTCTTGAACTTTATCTCGAATCCAGCGATCGATTCTGGTTGCCAGTTTCACCAGTTCAGCCAAGGTTTCAGGCATCTCTCTTGCTGAGAGTTCATCCTTCAGGCGAGTGTTCAGTCCTTCAAAGAACAGCGTCTTCAGGCATCTTGGGTCCCAGGATAATTCAGACGCCAGTGTCTTGAACTCAACTGTGAAGTCAGCTAGGGTCTTGTTCCCTTGCTTTAGGTGAACCAAAGAAGATCCTGCAACAGAATATCGTTCAGGGTCATCAAAAACTGATTTAAACAGTTCAAGGAATCCTTCAATGTCGTGAAGGATGGGGTCCTCGCATTCCCACAGTGAAGATGCCCAGGATAGGGCTCGTCCATCTAGATATGACAGGATATACGTAGTCTTCACATAAGCTGTGGGAAAATGTCCAGGTTGTAACGCAAAGTGCATGCAGCACTGGTTAATGAAGTCTCTGCATCTCCATACTTCTCCCGAGAAGCGGGTAGGAGCTGCTAGAGGTACAGTTGTCTTGACCGTCACCTCCGACGGTTTAGCCTCTTTACCTGAGGTGGAAGGGGAGTTCATCTGTTTGTGTAACAAATTGAATACAGCGGTCAGTCCTTCCAACGCAGTCTGCTTTTTCTCGATCCGCTGGGCCAGGCATGGAATGGCCTGCAACGCCGTGAGCTGAGCCGGATCCATGGAGTTGGCAATCTGTTGTTATTACGTGTGTTTTAGTGGATCCTTGGGTGCTGTGGAGATGACCATGCCCACGGGGAGGAGCCCCGTGAGGAGCAACAGCATTGGGCTAGACTCTATACACAAAACACCAGAATAATATTTTATTTATACAGCTTGAAGTAGCCACCAGGTGGCAGTGGTGAGTTGTAGTCTCAGGGATCTCGGCAGAGGGAGCCCTTCTCTCCAGGATGACGTCAGGAGGTTCCGCAGCAGATACTGTGGTAAGACAGATGAGAGGTTAAAGTACTCACTCGGTGTTAGCTGTAATGGATGTGATTCCACCAGATGGTTAGCAGTAAGTACAGGCACTGAGGCAGAGAGAGCAGGCCCTCGAGGAGCAAGTGCCTGTTCCCTGAATGGCACCTGAAATAGAACAGAGGGCCCCCGAGGAGGGGGGTACCCAAGTTAGTAGTAAACCGCAAAGGGAAGAAGGAGAGCTTCCTGCAAGCAGCAGAGAAGCGGCAGAGTAGCGCAGACAGGAAAAGTTCGAGAGTCTATTTGAGTCTTTGCCAACTCAGTGAGCTAGCAGTCTTGAGAAGTAGATATACCCGGAGTGGCGTGATGTCAGATGAGGGAACGCCCTCAAGGTTCGCGCCACTGGGCATACTTAGACGTCGGTTGCGTGCACGCGCACCCTAGCAGGTTCCTGGGAGTAGCAATGGCGTACGGCTGCACCATAGCCGTTCTGGGGATGCCAGAGGAGTCGGCTTGACAACGCTGTGGTAGCCATCTTGCCCAGGTAAGTGGGAGGAGCTGAGATAGGAGTGCAACAAGCGGGGCGAAGCCGTCGAAGACCGACGAACATAACAATTTTGCAATTCTTTGGGTTTTTTTCTAAGTCCTCTGCAAGGTTCACAGTCTGGTTCTCCCACCCTGTTTATGTTGCACCTTGGTATTTTGTCCCCAGAACAAAAATGCCTCATGCCTATCTACCATTCCTCTTATAGCACAATAGGGGAATTACTGGCACAAGCCTACTTGTCATACCCCTTATACCAGTTCAAAAATAATTAAACCACGTGGTATGTGAAAAAAATCATATATTTATACGAATAAATATTTTTGCCTAAGACAACCCTCATATGTGAGCCAACATGCAAGTATTTAAAACGTGTTTCGCGTAGCATTCACTGTTAAGAATCAGTTTTTCCAAAAACAAGTGAATGGCTCACTTACATATAATCATAGGGTTTGTCTTGTTAGAGTTAACTGGGAACTCAATTCATATAAACTTTTTTATGCTCCTTTTTCAATTTTTCAAAACTAACACTTTACAGACACGGAAGAAAGCTACTTATCTGAATTATGCAGCATTTGTTGGCAGCAATGGATTAAACATCCTGCCTGCGATTTCTGGTAAGCAGTAGCAATTTTAAAGATCATGCCCAGTACACCCAACACAGCATGTGTTTCGTTATAACAACTTCATCAGGGGCTAGCTGCAATGATGAACAAATAGAAAACAATTATTTCAACTCTTAATAATAAATTGCAAATAAAATGCATTTCAAAATAACATACGTATCTGTCTGTAAATTTGAGCTCCTTTCAGTGGGTCCTTCACTCACGGCGTTTTTTCACAAAATGGAGCCACCCTTCCTGGGAAGGTGGGAGTTTTTAAACTTGAGATTGACTTAAGATGACAACCAATCGGAGCGAAGCAAGAAAAAAAAAAGACTTTCACAGAATGTCATTAAATCAAAGACATTCATTCAATCTTATCATTCATATCCATCGTTGTTCTTTATAATTCAATTTTGTATGAAGATCGCCCCTCTTTGTGATGATGTAATACAATCCAATATAGTCCAATGTAAACTAAAAAAATCATGTTGTGCCAAGAGACAGTGCTGTACCAAAGGAGCCTCCATATTTTTGGTGTTTAACCTACTGCGAAGTTCCCTTAGCCGGATTTTAATGAATCGCGATGTACGTCCAATGTATAATAAGGGGCAGCTGCATTGAATGATGTATATGACATTATTCGAATTGCAGTCCAAGAAAATTTTTTTGAAAATTGTTTCTTTTGTCACAGGATGTTGCCATACTTCTCCTTCAATAGTGCTAGTGCACATGTCACAATGACCACATGCCCGATGACCCACCCTCTGTGGTGGCTGTTTTGGACTTATTGGCATGGCCCGGACGACATGATTTTTAATATTAGAACCCCTTTGAAATGATATAAAGGGGGTTCTGAAAAGATAGTTTGTAGTTGGAGAACATGCCAGTGTCGATGAATGCTTTTAATAACGGCTGCTGATTGGTCAGAATGTTGTAAAACACAAACAGTATGTGATGTAGTTTTTCTTGATGGTATTGTAATAATGACTCTCTTGATGAATACAGTGCTCTTTTGTAGGCTGCCCTTATGGAAAACATGGGCTACCCCCTTTCCAAAAATCTTTTTGCCATGATATATGACTGATATTTAAAGTCCTGAATTGAGGAACAAATGCATCGCAAGCGAAAGTATTGGCTTACTGGTAAGCCATTCTTGAATGCTATAGGATGAAAACTGTGATATTTAAGCAAATTGTTCCTGTCTGTCTCTTTTTGAAACAGTGTGGTTTCAAGCACATTGCCATCTTTACTTATCAAGATGTCCAAAAAAGAGATTTGGTGGTAATCATATGTGAATGTAAACTTTAAATCACTGTCAACTGAATTGAGCCATGACAAATTGTTCCAATTGATTTAAATCAGATTTCCAAAAAAACAACAGGTTGTCGATATAGCGGACCCAAAATGGTATGTTCTTGAAACTTAATGATGGATAAACATGCATTGTTTCTAATTTGTTCATAACAAGATTCGCCACAGACGGGGCCACAGATGATCCCATGGTGATGCCATGGACCTGGAGAAAAAATTTTTGTTCAAACAAAAAGTAATTCTGTTGTAAAACCAACTTGGCAATAGACATAAAAAAAGAAGTAGGAACATGAAGACGTTGATGAGCAAGAACTTCAGAGACAGTGTCTAGAGCCACAGTTAGAGACACATTTGTATATAGAGAGACAATGTCCATGGACACTAGGGGTGTGCATTCATTCATTACTAATTGGGAATCCGCAACGTATAGGGCCCTATTCGTTGTATTCGTGGGGAAGCAAAACATATTGCGATTCCCCATGAATACAACAATTCTTTGTCGAATTATTCAGCTGCCTAAAAGAGCCAATTTAAACAACCCCCCCCCAACCTTTTGACCCCCCCAAGACTTACCAAAACTCCCTGGTGGTCCAGCGGGGGGTCCAGGAGCCATCCCCTGCACTCACACCCTTGGCTGCCGGTTTCGAAATGGCGCCGATAGCTTTTGACCTTCTATGTCACAGGGGCTACCTGGTGCCATTGGTCAGCCCCTGTCAAATGGCCATCGGCACCATCTTGTGCTCCTACCATGTGACAGGGGCTGACCAATGGCACCGGTAGCCTCTGTGACATAGTAAGGGCAAAGGCTATCGGTGCCATTTTGATTACTGGCAGCCGACAGCCCGAGTGCAGGAGATCGCTCCCGGACCCCCGCTGGACCACCAGGGACTTTTGGAAAGTCTTGGGGGACCCTCCTGACCCCCAAAAGACTTGCCAAAGGTCCAGCCGGGGTCCGGGAGTGACCTCTTGCCCTCTGGCCATCGGCTGCCAGTATTCAAAATGTCTCCGATAGCCTTTGCCCTCACTATGTCACAGGGGCCGACGGTCGGCCCCTGTGACATAATTCAGATAAGTGGCTTTCTTCCGTGTCTGTAAAGTGTTGGTTTTGAAAAATTGAAACAGGAGCACAAAAAAGTTTATATGAATTGAGTTCCCAGTAAGAACTCTAACAAGACAAACCCTATGATTATATGTAAGTGAGCCGTTCACTTGTTTTTGGAAAAACTGATTCTTAACAGTGAATGCTACGCGAAACACGTTTTAAATACGTGCATGTTGGCTCACATATGAGGGTTGAGTTAGGCAAAAATTTTATTCGTATAAATATATGTTTTTTTTCATATACCACGTGGTTTAATTATTTTTTAACTGTTATTGAGGTACCACTGATTTACCCAGTTTTCATATTGAAAAACCCCTTATACCAGCATAAGGGACTTGCTGCCTCACGCCTACCTGTCATGCCCCTTATATGAGAAACGTGGTTAGGAAAATGGAAAAAATTGGGTGAAATCTCCTTGTATGTTTGATAATTATTATAATATGTTGTGGCACAAGGAAGCTAATAGGTACTATGAGAAGATGAGGAGTGCAAAAAATCAGTTTGGGGAGGATAAACATTTAGCCTCCAAAAATAAACTGAAGGAGATTTTTAGTTTGGTGCATTCTTCCTTGAACACATACCAGGGGTTGCTATACCTGAGGAGTTAAATGGTGATAATGCTGTTGCTTTTTGGAGAAATAAGATATAGGATTGTTATGCTTCTTTGTTAGCAGGGGGATCAGAAGATGGGGATCAAGATCCTCTAGAGAATATAGGGGGGTGTATCCATCTAAATTATAACTAGATATCTACTTATCTTACTATTATTTAGATGGATAATTGGATGAATATGTCACATTTGCCATTAAAACAGTTAACTTTTGAGTTAGCATCTAAATGACTTTTGAATATGGACCTCTAGGTGGTTATATGTAGGTATAGATGCAACTCCACAATGGTTACCCAAGCTGAAGATAAAAGGGATGGAACTGAATGCTGGTTCAAAAGTAAAGAATTTGGGGATGAACATAAGAACATAAGAAATTGCCATGCTAGGTCAGACCAAGGCTCCATCAAGCCCAGCATCCTGTTTCCAACAGAGGCCAAACCAGGCCACAAGAACCTGGCAATTACCCAAACACTAAGAAGATCCCATGCTACTGATCAATTAATAGCAGTGGCTATTCCTTAAAAAAACTTGATTAATAACAGTTAATTGACTTCTCCTCCAAGAACTTGTCTAAACCTCTTTTGAACCCAGCTACACTAACTGCAATAACCACATCCTCTGGCAACAAATTCCAGAGCTTAATTGTGCATTGAGTGAAAAATAATTTTCTCAGATTAGTCTTAAATGTGCTTCTTGCTAACTTCATGGAATGCCCCCTAGTCCTTCTATTATTTGAAAATGTAAATAACCGATTCACATCTACTCGTTCAAGACCTCTCATGATCTTAAAGACCTCTATCATATCCCCCCTCAGCCGTCTCTTCTCCAAGCTGAACAGCCCTAACCTTGTCAGTCTTTCCTCAGAGGGGAGCTGTTCCATCCTCTTTATCATTTGGTTGCCCTTCTCTGTAACTTCTCCATCACAATTATATCATTTTTGAGATGTGGCGACCAGAATTGTACTCAGTATTCAAGGTGAGGTCTCACCTTGGAGCGATACAGAGGCATTATGACATTTTCTGTTTTATTAACCATTCCCTTTCTAATAATTCCTAACATTCTATTTGCTTTTTTGACTGCTGCAGCACACTAAGCCGACAATTTTAAAGTATTATCCACTAGGGATGTGCAGACAAAAAGTTTATGTTCATAAGTCCATAAGTCGAAAGGGGGGGTCAATTTCGGTCAATATGGACATATGTAGAATTCTATAAGTTGAGTCTATGTCCATAAGTGCACCGATTCCCTAAATAAAAATTTAAACCCCTCACCCTCCTTAATCCCCCCTGAAGACTTACCAAAACTCCCTGGTGGTCGAGTGGGGAGTCAGGACGCCATTTCTGTATTCCTTTGCGAGGAGCATGTGACGTCGGCGTCACGTCGGAGTGATGCGGACGTCACGTGATTCGCCGCGCGTTCGCTCTGGGACCCTATTTGGACACAACCGGAACTTTTGGCCAGCTTGGGGGGGCCTCCTGACCAATTATCTTTCAGAAATGAAAAAGATGTCATTTTCTTCTGGCAGTAAACCAGTTCAGGAAGAAGTGACAGATCAAACCACAACATACCTGCACAAAGGAAATCCTCTATTGCTGTGCCTGTCCATCCAGACCTTATGTCCCTAGGTGGGATTGACTCTGTCCTGTATTGCTGTGCCTGTTCGTCCACGCCTTATGTCCCTACAAGGGTTTGACCTCAATTGCTTTGCCTGTCTGTCCAGGCCTTATGTCCCTAGGTGGGATTGACCTCTGTCCTTGACTGATGTGCCTGTCCGTCCAGGCCTTATGTCCCTAGGTAGGCTTGACCTCTGTCCTATATTGCTGTGCCTGTTTGTCCAGGCCTTATGTCCCTAGGTGGGCTTGACCTCTGTCCTTGACTGCTTTGCCTGTCCATCCAAGCCTTATCCCTAAGTGGGCTTGACCTCTGCCTGTATTGCTGTGCCTGTTCATCCAGGCCTTATGTCCCTAGGTGGGCTTGACCTCTGTCCTTGACTGCTTTGCCTGTCCATCCAAGCCTTATCCCTAAGTGGGCTTGACCTCTGCCTGTATTGCTGTGCCTGTTCATCCAGGCCTTATGTCCCTTGGTGGGATTGACTCTGTCCTCGACTGCAGTGCCTGTCCGTCCAGGCCTTATGTCCCTACAAGGATTTGACTTCTGTCCTCGATTGCTGTGCCTGTCCGTCCAGACCTTCTCTCCCTAAGTGGAATTGACCTCTGTCCTCGACTGCTGTGCCTGAACATCCAGGTCTTATGTCCCTACAAGGGTTGACCTCAATTGCTTTGCCTGTCCGTCCAGGCCTTATGTCCCTAGGTGTGCAGTCCTCGACTGCTGTTCCTGAACGTCCAGGCCTTATGTCCCTAGGTGTGCTTGACCTCTGTCCTCGACTGCTGTGCCTGTCCATCCAGGCCTTAAGTCCCTACAAGGGTTTGACCTCTGTCCTTGATTTTTGTGCCTGTTCGTCCAGGCCTTATGTCCAGTCCTAACTGATGAACCCTCATTGCAACGGGAAACCTCAGTCTCTGGCAATTCAAACTAGTAATCCTTTACAGCATGGATCCTTAAATAAAACAAAGAGTTTTCTTTAGTTTCAGGGCAGAGAAGAGAACTTCCTCCGTCTTGCTTTTGAAGTCATGATCTGTTTGCAAATGCTTAAATCCTAATAATTTGTACCATTATACACTCTAGGGGCCAATACATTCCAGGGAGCCCTTTCCTGCTCAAAGAAAGGGAACTCACCCCGGTGTTGCAGCCTATCTCTTAGTACCTGTTGACTCATGTTCAGAATGAGAAAAGATCTCCAGGGTACTTAGACTGTAGCAAACACAGTGAGACCATGCTCACAGTAAGACCCTGCTCCACGTCGCCATGCTTTGAAGGCTCGTGCCCCACTCTAGGGGCCAACCCATTCCAAGGAAGCCCTTTCCTGCTCAAAGAAAGGGAACTCTCCCCAATGTTGCAGCCTATCTCTTAGCACCGGTTGACCCATGTTGAACCGCTGATCACATGGCACCCTGCTCCAGGTCACCACGCTTTGAAGGCTCGTGGTCCACTATAGGGGCCAACCCATTCCAACGAAGCCCTTTCCTGCTCATAGGAAAGAGAACTCTCCCCGGTGTTGCAGCCTATCTCTTTGTACCTGTTGACCCATTTTGAACTGCTGTTCACAGTGAGACCTCCTCCACGTCACCACGATTTGAAGGCTCGAGCTCCACTCTAGGGGCCAACCCATTCCGGGGAGCCCTTCCTGGCTCAAAGGAAAGGGAACTCACCCCAGGTGTAGCCAGCCTGTATCTACCCTCTGACCCATGTTGAACCACTGTTCACATGCACCCTACTCTGTCTCGGCCTTGAAAACTCTCGTTTGTATATCAGCTACATCCACCAGATTTTAAAAGACCAGTAAGAGCTCACTGGATGCCAATGGAAACATCCCACTCTAGGGGCGAACCCATTCTAGGGAGCCCTTTCCTGTAGAAAGGAAAGGAACTCTCCCCGGGTGTAGCCAGCCTGTATCTACCCTCTGCCTTGCTGCCATACACCAGATGACTCATTCAAATCCTTGTGGTGTTCTGGCCACTATCATAGTTGCTCAGTGTGTTGGTGCTAGTCTTTCTGCTTTCTATGTTCCCCCTTCATTTTGCTATAGGATGTTGATGCCACCTGCCTTGCCGCTTTGCCTGTCATGCTGCCTTCGAGGGTTCATGCATCTGTTATTGGTGCTCTCTTTTGAAGCTGTGGTGTGTTTTTTACACTCTCGCTGTTGCTTTGCACCTCTATTAAAGCACTCTTCTTGCCACTCCTGGTACTCCTTTGCCCCTTTAAAGTACCTTAGGCTATTCCTGCCACTTTGGTGCCACTTTGCCACAGTCTAAGTACCTTGGAACTGCTTTGTTGTTCTGATGATTGCTCCCCAGAAGTTTCATCAAAATTGATAAGAAATCCCCAATTCTGCAGCCAAAAATAGGCTGCAAATACTTCCCCCTTTGACTTTAATGGGAACCGGAAAACGAATGCATGTATCAACGTTTTGGGGCACCATTGGATGAATGCAACAAATTTGCCCGCCGACGAATACGAATACCGAATCGGATGAATCCATACCCTCTGCACATCCCTATTCCAAACCTCCCAAAGCACCCCTTACCTAACCTTTTCATAATAAAAAATGGTTGAACAATATGTCTAATTTACCAGAAACACCAATAATTTTCCTAGTGTAGTCACAAAAAAAATTATAAAATGTGCCTAGCCTACCAGAAACAACAATTTCATATTGTACTCACCATTCAAGTTGACATCTTTGGCTTGCAGGAAGGGAGGAGGGTGAGGATTCCCCCCCCCTCCCCACCCCTCCAGAGCACATCTCTGGGCCCCAAACACTCATTTCCCCCTCCTAGCATACTCATTCCTCCCCTCCTGATATCTTGCTGTAACCAGCTGAGTGCCACCCTCCCTTTCTGCTGCTGCACAGAAGCTTCCTTGGTCACCAGTGATGCTGTTGCTTGCTGCAATGCCGTGCCGGGTCTGCCTATGTGCTCCTGTGAACATTTGCAACACTGGGCGCACCTGAGATGGACAGGCCTTATCGGCAGCAGCAGCAGCCAAACACTGCAATAGCAGAGCAGAAGACCCACCCACCAAGCCCAAAAAAATGTGGTTGATGGGACAAAATGCCCAATTAGAAGCAACTGCAAGCATGAGCGGATACACATGGCCTTGGCCGGCATTCAAGTTGTAACTCAAGACTTTGGTTGTAACTCAAAATTAAAATTTTGGTTGTAACCCAAGTTGTTCGTATGTCAGGCCAGTTGTAACTCGAGGGTCCACTGTATATTCTGTTTTTGCTGCATATCATACTACACAAATATACAGATAGCTAAACTCTTAATCACTTTCATACATAAAAATATATCACTTCTTAAACATATATTGAAAATGCAAACTGGAAACATAGAACTTACTCGATATTTCAATAGAGACAACAATAATTGATAAAATATTTCTGAGCTGTGGCACAGATGAAGTGGGACCTTTTTTGAATACTTAGCTGAACCAAATGAAAAAGCAATATTTTCTGTGTGGAGAGGTAACAAGGAACTATGGAATGAATTGTCAAAGGGGTTTTGTGAGTAGCATGTACATGGCTATATGCTATTTTATAAACATCAAAAGTATGCCCATATTTTCCGTTTTGAACATATACTTTACCAGGGAAAAATGGGTTGGCTGGGGTTTTCTGGGGTTTAGTTAAGAAGTACTTGTGAAAATTACTATTTTGTAAGAGTTATACCTGTATAGATTACTGAACTTGTTTGTTCACTTTTACACCTGCCAACTGAGTTGTGCAAGTGAAATTGGAATAGTCTGTTGTCTGCAGCTTTGGGGAGAACTGATAGGGATTCATGATGAAGTGCTAATTGGTATAATTGAACTGGAGAAGGACTGGGTGCACTGGTGGAGGTTTCAGCGGACTAGTGATTCCAAGTAGTCATGCATACTTTATAAAAAATTCAGCCTCCATGTTTATTTCTGAGTGTTTATTCATGCAGTGTTATGATTATTTCATGATTTAAATATACACTCAAATGTTTATGAAATGGATAGAGAAAATATGCATTTCCTTGCATTTGAAAAACATGTGCATACTGAAATAAACATGCATACATTTGGAGCAGATATATGCTGTATTTTATAAACAGTGCAGCTACTCTACACTGTTTATAAAATACTAGCATTAATCTCCTCACGACCACTTATGCAGGCAAATACTGTACTGCGGATAGAAAAGTAGGTCTCCCTAAGATTAGCTGCTCACTAAAAATAGAATTCTCTCGCAGTGCAGTCAGAACTCCCAAAATGCACGGCTTCCTGCCCTAAACTTTACCAGTCAAAATGAAAGTTATACTATCATATACATAAAGTAAACCTACAAATTCAATATTAAATGCAGCTACTGGATGGAAACATAACACACCAACATAAGATTGCGTATACAGAGCAAATGTGAAAATAGCTACAGAAATCCATTTTAAGACTAAAGTGTCACATACAATCAGGTTTCGCAGTAACATATCTGCCTACAGACCTGAATTTCTCAAACTGTACAAGTTTCACATGAACTGACTCACAGTAATTCTTTCACAGTCTCTCAGGTACTCATTAATTTTATGTAGTTAGTCTAATTCTAATGAAAAACCTATACTTACAATGCAAATGAAAAGCCAACATTGTCTCTTAGCCAGGAGTACAGTAGAGAAAACTGTCTCACTCTAGTATTCACTGTTTACAGTGATAAGAACATAGATACATTTACCAATGGCAGAATCTCCAACCATATGGGCTAAACTAGGAAATAGAATGGAAAGGGTTTTTTTTAATGAGAAATATAATATTTTGAATAAGGTGAGGTTATCAAATGTTGATTAGTTTAGGCTGAGTTGATCGAAGGATCGCATGTGAGATATGGAGCTATTTACAGATCAAAGTGAGGCTCAGTGTTTTTTAGAGCCATTTTTAAAGAAGTTGGGTGAATAATGTTCCTGGTTATATTTGTTCCATAAGCTACATACAGTTGTGCTCATAAGTTTACATACCCCTGGCAGAATTTGTAAGATATATAACATTTTTAGACTACATGATTGATCAGACAAAACATGTCTGTTATTTTTAGTGTGTTTTAAACAGGATCATTTTATTATTTTTCTTATTGCTATGGTTTGTTTAATGATTGTGCTATTCTATGATGCAAAATAGTTTAATTTTAAACACATTAAAAATAATAGACATGTTTTGTCTGCTCACTTATGTTTTCTTAACATGCTACACATCTTACAAATTATGCCAGGGGTATGTAAACTTATGAGCATAACTGTATAAGGGATGTGCAGAGGGAAACAATTTGGTTTGGTTCATTCATTTGTTTCGGGGGCACCTCAATTCATTAGTTTCAAAATGTAAAAGAAAACTTGGTAATTTGTTTCATTTGCTTTTTGTTTTTCAGTGAAGTCTATAGGAGAAGGCCCCATTGATGTCATTGTAAAAGAAAAACAGTCCTGGACCCAGGCTCAAAATTGGATCTAGTTGCTGAGACCTGGGTCTGTACCTAAGCCTAGGTCTGATAGCAGAACCTGGTCAGAAGCCATGTACAGGTCAACAAGGCACAGACCAATGCCTAGGCCTGACTGGGTCTAGGCCCAAGGCTGGATCATAGTTGCTGAGGCTTAAACAGGTCCAATGTCGGAGCCAAGGCAGGATCCCAACACATTGGCCTGACACCTGGGACCAGCAGGTTGCTGGATCTTGGTCACTAAGGCCCAGGATTAAGCCTAGGTCTGACAGTGGGGCCTGACTGAGGCTGGTTCCTGACACTGAGGTCTGATTATGGGCCTAGGCAGAGGCCCAATGCCATTGCCCAACAATAGGCTGGTTCCTGGTCATCAAGAGCAAGGTCTAGGCCTGAGACCTATGCCCAGTTCCAATGACAAGGTCCAACTAGGCCTGAGGCTTAAGCCTGGGTCTTACTTAGGGGACTGACTGAGAATGGGCTCCAGTTCCAATGCCCAGGCTTGAGCATAGGCCTAAGCCTGGTGCCGGGGCCCAACTTGGGTCCAACATCTATGCCAAGGTCTAGGCCCATGTCTAAAATGTTTGCTGATGCCTAGGCTTAATTCTGATGCCAGGGCCTAGCCTGAAGTTGGGTCTGATTCCAGGGCCTGACCTAGGATAGGTCTCAACACCCAGCCTGGGGCCCGGGTCTAGGTTAGCTATATTTGTTGAAGACTTATTTTTGTTTGTATCATTTGTACAAACCAAAAATGGCCTCATTCATTATTTTTTTAACCTTTGTTCAAAACAAATGCACATCCCTACTACATATTCTGCATCATGGGCTTAATTTAAAGATAAAAGATAATATTATAAATTAAGAAGTGAGGTGTTAGCTGGATGGGAAGTTTTACTTCATGGTGCTGTTTTATTTTCAGAAAGGTTCTTCAGAGTAGTTGGGTGAAAAAAATAAGATATAGAATTTGCAATAAGACATTTCATACAACAGAATAAAGTCTTGCCAGATTAGAATTGAACATTTTGACTAAGCAGGTACCATATTTGCATATCATTATAATATTGATTGCATCTCTTTGAAAAAGCCATAGTTATGAAAATTAATGATCTTTCTCAGGGGCAAAAATCTTAACATCTTTCCAGGGATTTATGAGATAAATACCAATGTGATATATGTATCTGTGATAATGAGTTGATACATCCCCATACAGTGGGGTTGAGGACACAGCTGGGGCAGTGCTCTGCCTTCGGATCTCAGGGTGGAATTCAGGGAGTAGGAGTGGAGGCTGTGACATGGGCCAGCCACCACAAATATAAATGTGAGCCGTCCTAACCACCAGCCTCTTCTTTTGGCTTTGATGGCCAGGGCTGGCCTGCTCAACACACAAAATGTTATTGCATATTCATAATTGATGCCTGCTCCTTTAAGGATCATGATGTTTCTGCACTGCAGATAATATTTTAACCCATAATCAAGGACTAAATTGTAGGATAATTTGAGGTTCGAAGCTTTGATGGACTTGCATCCCACATAGCAAAATGTGAAAAGGAGATTGGATTTCAAAGCCAACCTTATGGCAGCATGATACTTATTGAGTGTTGGTGAAACTGAAATTCAATAGGAGAAAGCATGGTCATCCTACAGGGATTTGATATTGTATTTGTTTATATTAAGTGATTGAATTGTTATATGCAACAAACCTATGCTGTGGCCATATATATCCAATAAAAATCTTCTTTCTTGAATAGTGGTATGAAACAGAATTCTTTACAGGTCAGTTTAAAGAAATGGGGTTGGGCATTTAGGCTGGGAAGAGGAGGTGAGTTTCACCTGTCACAGTTGATAATTTTTTTTTATAATTATTAAGACAGTTTAGGATGATTATATTGCAAGGACAAGAATTTTCCCACACATATTTTCATGAAGAAAATTAGGAAGAAGATGAAAGATATAATTTTCAATATAAAACATTAATTTAATTCCAGTACCCTTCGAGAATGTACTGGGGGTTTTTTTTTGTTTGTTAATTTAAAATGATTATAGTTTAAAAAGTTGCCATTTGAGCTAGAACCAATTTTTGGAATGAATGAGCCTTTTTCACTTGAGATTTTTATAATTTATTAAGACTATAAGAATATTTCAATATGATTTTTAAAAAGCTGTGAAACTGATAAGGTCATTTATTTTTTGGTTTATTTTTTTTTTTTTGTGGGTATCCACTGTAGCATTCTCCATTTGTTTCCTGCACATATGCATCACTGAGTCTCCATCTTGATTTCTGAAAAAGAATTGATATAGTTCTTTGATCCTCAGATGTTTTGGTATTATTATGCATTGAGATTGCATCCTTGGTGGGTAAAGCAATCCAAATCATGTTTTCCTATTTTTTCATTGTCCTTGAAATTGCCAGAAAACTCTGGCTTTTCTATGCTGTGACTATGTTTAGATCCATGAGAATCAACATACTTATTCTTGTCCACAGCCAGGTATACAGCTTTTTATGGATTACTAATAACTTTTATGGATTTCTAATAGCTTTGGCAGAAATATCCAAAAATATCACTGGATATTACAAATGTCTCACATTATTTTTCTGACTCCTATTATTTCAGTGTCCTCTTTCAATTCACAATTGATTTTGACGTTGTCCTTTAACAGTGTCACAGTATTTTCCAACAAGGAAGTCCTTTTCATCAATTCATCCACTACTTTTTGGAATAAAGAGAATGTCTCTGTAAGAAAATGTATTTTCATTTTAATTTCTTTAATTGCACCATGATTGCCTGTCATTAGTTCTTTTAGGGATTGTACCTCCTTCACAATCAATATATGAGAGATGTCAGCTTCACTTTCCTTGGCAGTCATCATTTTTGGTTCTGATAAAGGGTTTTATTTTGACATTTTGACTCCATGTTACATCATGAAAGTTACTTCTATTTTGGCCAATATACTGCTGACCATGACAATTATCTCTTTGAGAAAGTATTTCTAAGTGATGGCAACTTTGATTATAGAGTTTACAGATTTTTTTTTATTTGTTTCTCAGAAAGCAGATCTTTTACTAGTCCATAACAAGCTCTCTAGCACCCTCCAATGCTACCATGTTCACACATTATGTACAATTTTCTAGCAAATCACAGACTGCTTGAACACAAGACCTCATTATCACAGGTAGACTTCTATTGACACTCACTGGCTTATCAACTGTAGACTGTTGTAAACTATCTAAAGACAAGTTTTCATTTATAATAGCAGATCCTGAAGTATGATAATCTGAAAGTGAAATTTCAGTCACAGATTTACTCAACTAGCAGTTTGCATTAGGTATTGCTGTAAACATTATTTAAAAAAAAAAAAACATAAAGCTGACAAAGCCATTCACAGATAATTTCTGTAATTTAGTAAACTAGGGATTTTGAGTCAAGCATCATTTTCTGGGTTCTTTTCATAATGGATTTCACAGCAGATGACCTGACAGCTAATCTCATGATCTTAACTGCGCTTTGCAGCATACACACAAACAAACCACTGTCAATACTCAAAGGATCACACTGCTTTCACATGACATGTCTGCAAGTTAGTGCTGCAAATGTCCAGAGGTCCGGGCTGACCTCTTCACCTCCCGTCTGGGAAACATTCCTACTCCAGTCAGCTCATTCTTGACAACAAACAGAGCAAGACCACTGGGCATATCTTGAAAAGGGAAAAAGAGAACAGCCATGAATGGAGTGTGTCTGCTACCACAATGACAGACAATAAGTGTGAATAGGACTGGAAACCCTGCCCCCTTCCCCCTTCCTTTTTTCAATATTTTTTTTCTTCTGCCACAATTATATTAGAAACTTAAATTGTCTCAGCAAACTAATCAAAGAGGATTTTTTGATTTATATTAGAAATATGCAAACTGTCAATTTCAGTATGAATCCATTGATTTTCACAAGCTATCCTTCCTTTCAAGCTGAACTACATGCATATAAACAGAATTTATTTTGAAAATATATCCTAATATATATACTGCATATGAAATTCCTATTAAGTATCAGTTGTACTGTATTATAAATATATTCTGAACATAGTGTTTTCTCTGAGATAGCAGCAATTTGTTTCTTAGCTAAATATTATTAGGGCCAGATTAATCAAGGTTTTTTTCCCATAGACACAGAACGGGAGAAAAGCCTTAGTGAATCAGGCCCTGAATATTTTAAATTTATAAATCTGACTGAAGAAAACAGAATCATAAAAACATGATAGCAGAAGAAGAGCACATGGTCTATTTTGTCTGCCCATCCACAACTACTCATCTCTAAAATACCTACCAGTTCCGTTGAGTTCCCTTGCGCTTACAATGTACCATTTTTCTTGAATTCAGATACTGTTCCTTGTCTCTACCACCACCACTGGGAGGCAGTTCCATGCATGCATCACCCTATCTGTAAAGAAATATTTCCTTAGATTACTCCTAAGACTATCCCCCTTTCACTATCATCCCATGAACCAGTGTTCTAGTGTCTCCTTTCCGTTGGAAGAGGCCTGCCTCCTGAGATTTAATAATTGGCGGTATTTAAATGTCTCTATTATATCTGTATCCTGCCTTTTTTTAATGGTAACATGTTTAGATATTTAAATCTGTCCACAAATGCTTTATAACAAAGACTATTGACCATTTTAGTAGCTACTCTCTGTATTGACTCTATCTGGTTTATATTCTTTTGAAGATGCGGTATCCAGACCAGAACTGTACACAGTACTCCAAATGAGTTCTCACCAGGGATTTATATAGATGCAATATCACCTCCTTTTTTTCTGCTGACCATTCCTCTCCCTATGCACCCAAGCTTTCTTATGGCTTTTGCTGTTGCTTTATCTACCTCAGATATGATCACCCCCAGATCCCGCTCTTCTCTAGTGCTTAAAAGAATTTCACCCTCATACCATACTGTTCCTGAACTGTAGCTAAATTTCTTCAAAATAACATGGTTATAATTTTACAGGAAAGCCACATTATTTTGTTTATATACAATTCACTAGTAATGAGATGTTTTGCATGTATTTGCAAAACATTTGCATGCAAAGCATCTTATTACCGTTTTTGCAATATTAGGGGTTAAACAATGTATAGTATTGAAAATATCATGTATTTTCACAGCATTAATGTTACGGCTATGGCTGCTGTGCAACCGCCTCACCACCAGGGGTCCCTCTAGAGCTGGCTCTCCTGACAGGCCCAGTCTATCTCCCTTCTCCTCTCTATGTTCTGGGCTTTCCCTTATAACCCTGCCTGACAGTTCCCTCGGTGTTTCGGCATCGAGCTCGCCTGGGCTCCCTGCTCTAGCCTTCCTTGCTTGCTGTGCGTGTGGTCCTTCGACCTTACCTTGCCTTGCCTTGCGTGGCCTTCGGGCCTTCTACCTTGTCTTGCCTTGCCCTGCCTTGCGTGGCCTTCGGGCCTTCTGTCTTGCCTTGCCTTGCCTTGCGGGACCTTCGGGCCTTCTGTCTTGCCTTGCCTTGCGTGGCCTTCGGGCCTTCTGTCTTGCCTTGCCTTGCCTTGTGGGGCCTTCGGGCCTTCTGTCTTGCCTTGCCTTGCCTTGCGGGGCCTTCGGGCCTTCTGTCTTGCCTTGCCTTGCGTGGCCTTCGGGCCTTCTGCCTTGCCTTGCCTTGCGTGGCCTTCGGGCCTTCTGCCTTGCCTTGCCTTGCGGGGCCTTCGGGCCTTCTACCTTGTCTTGCCTTGCCTTGCCTTGCATGGCCTTCGGGCCTTCTACCTTGTCTTGCCTTGCCCTGCCTTGCGTGGCCTTCGGGCCTTCTACCTTGTCTTGCCTTGCCCTGCCTTGCGCGGCCTTCGGGCCTTCTGTCTTTCCTTGCCTTGCCTTGTGTGGCCTTCGGGCCTTCTGTCTTGTCTTGCCTTGCCTTGCGTGGTTTTCGGGCCTTCTGTCTTGTCTTGCCTTGCCCTGCCTTGCGTGGCCTTCGGGCCTTCTGTCTTGTCTTGCCTTGCCCTGCCTTGCATGGCCTTCGGGCCTTCTGTCTTGCCTTGCCTTGCTTTGCGCGGCCTTCAGGCCTTCTGTCTTGCCTTGCGCGGCCTTCGGGCCTTCTGTCTTGCCTTGCGCGGCCTTCGGTCCTTCTGTCTTGCCTTGCCTTGCCTTGCCTTGCGCGGCCTTCGGGCCTTCTACCTTGTCTTGTCTTGCCTTGCCTTGCGCGGCCTTCGGGCCTTCTACCTTACCTTGTCTTGTCTTGCCTTGCCTTGCGCGGCCTTCAGGCCTTCTACCTTGTGCTGTGTATGGTCTTCGGACCTTCTGCCCTGCCCTGCCTTGCTTACTGTGCGTGCGGTCCTACGGGCCCTCTGCTCTACTGTCTGTGTGTGTTTGGCCTATGGGCTCTCTGCCCCGCTTACGGTGTGTGGCCTACGGGCCTTCTGTGTGTGTGTGGCCTACGGGCCTTCTGACCTGCCTTGCCCCGCTTACGGTGTGTGGCCTACGGGCCTTCTGTGTGTGTGTGGCCTACGGGCCTTCTGACCTGCCTTGCCCCGCTTACGGTGTCTGGCCTACGGGCCTTCTGTGTGTGTGTGGCCTACGGGCCTTCTGACCTGCCTTGCTCTGCCTCCTGCCCTGACCCAGCCTGAACCTAGACACTGCTATCTGCCGCCTGCCCTGATCCAGCCTGAACCTAGACACTGCTATCTGCCGCCTGCCCTGACCCAGCCTGAACCTAGACACTGCTCTGCCTCCTGCCCTGACCCAGCCTGGACCCAGACCCTGCTACTTGCTGTCTGCCCTGACCCAGCCGGGCCCCAGACACGGTTTCCATCCATCCCTGTCTCTCTCCACCTGGAGCCACCCTTTTGTGTGGTGTTCACTACCCCTGAACTCAGCCCAAGCGTAACAGTATGCCGAAGCCATCAAATTTCCAGGGGAAGAGATAGGTCTGTGTGCTAATCCAGTGAGTCAACTTTTTTTCCCTATTACAAGATGCCTCCTTCAAAGTTTTATACCTGCAATTCCTGTCAGACCTTGAATTACCTAAGCTATCAGAACTGTCTAGCCTGTCAACTTGCTGGTCAGGAACACTGGTCGTGCAGTACCTGCAATAAGAGAAATGTCTCTGTCTATCAAGAGTGTTTAAACTGTTCTACTCCACAGCCAGGATGGTGGAAATGTTCATGTCTTCCGTGCCTTTTGCCTCCAGGCGAACCCTGCCCCAGCTGCAAAGCTAACGGGCCATCTGTTTCTCCCAAAAGCTCAGCTAGTTCTACTACCGGGCGTTCAGCTTCTGGCTCAGTTAGCAACATTATTTCATGTAACAGTTTATGGATTAAGCATTCTAGCACTTCATCTCTGGACACTTTGGAAAAAACTTGCTACCAGGAAACAAGTATTAATTCTGAAAATCTTAGAACTCACCGGGTTAAGAAGCCTTCTATAACTTCCACGCTAGAGCCTCAGAAACGAAAGCAGAGAGAAGTAATTAACTCTAGCAGAGCTCTGCTTCCCACAGCTGCAGTTAAGACACTAACGAGCACCTTCCCTAGACGTCCTAGAACTGCCTGTGCCCTCTCTAAGCAGCTCCTCCAGAAACAAAAGCAGGAGCTTCTGACTCAAGGCATCAAGCCCACGGCAGTACAATCTTTGTCCTCCCTGCGCCTTAATTCTAACCTTGTTGCTCTGCCATCCAAGCATGCTGCATTACCCCATGAGGGGCCTGAACCTGTTGCATCATCCCGAGCGGGTTCCAAGACTGCTGCACTACCCCAAGAGGGGCCTGAGCCTGCTGCACTACCCCAAGAGGGGTCCAAGTCTGCTGCATCTCCCCGCAAGGGGTCCAAGTCTGTGGCATCACCCCGCGAGGGGTCCAAGCCTGTTTCATCACCCCGCGAGGGGCCCAAGCCTGTTTCATCACCCCGAGAGGGGACCAAGCCTGTTTCATCACACCGAGAGGGGTCCGAACCTGTTGCATCACCCCGTGAGGGGTCCGAACCTGTTGCATCACCCCGAGAGGGGCCCAAGCCTGCTGTATCACCCCGAGAGGGGCCTGGACATGTTGCATCATCCCGAGAGGGTTCCGAGCCCGCTGCATCGCCTCGAGTGGAGTCCGAGCCCGCTGCTTCACCCCCGGAGGGGCTCGAACCGGTCCTGCTGCTGGCCCCGGAAGGATCTGAACCGGTCCTACTGACAGACTGTGTCTCTCAGCCGTCAGAAACTGCCGAACCGGTCTTGCTGCTGCCCCCGGAGGGGTCCAAACCGGTCCTGCTGCCGCACCCGGAGGGGCTCGAACCGGCCTTGCTGCCGTCCTCGGAGGAGTCCGAACCGGTCCTGCTGTCGTTCCCGGAGGGGTCCAAACCGGTCCTACTGACAGACTTTCTGACTCAGCCATCTGAGTCTACTGAACCAGTCCTGCTGCCGCCCCCGGAGGGGCTCGATCCGGCCCTGCTGCCACTCCCAGAGGGGCTCGAACCGGCCCTGCTGCCGTCCCCGGAGGGGTCCGAACCGGTCCTACTGACAGACGTTCTGACTCAGCCATCTGAGTCTACTGAACCGGTCCTGCTGCCGTCCCCGGAGGGGTCCGAACCGGTCCTACTGACAGACTTTCTGACTCAGCCATCCGAGCTTGCTGAACCGGCCCTGCTGCAGTCCCCGGAGGGGTCCGAACTGGCCCTGCTGCAGTCCCCGGAGGGGTCCGAACCAGGCCTGCCAACAGACTTTGTTACTCAACCATCTGAGCCTGCTGTAACGATCCAGCTGCCGACTCGGGAAGGGCCCGCACTGGTCCTACGGTCGCCGACCCCGGAGGAGTCTGTGCCGACCCTGATGCCGATCCTGGAGGGGTCCGGACCAGTCCTGCTGTCGTCTCAGGAGGGATTACGGACTATTTCTCTGCCCCAGGTGGGGTTTATGTTCCCCTTGTCACCCCAGGAGGGGTTATGGAAATCTGCACCGCCTCTGCTACCCCAGGAGGGGTCTAACTCTGCCGCCTTGTCCCAGGAGGGGCTATGGACTATGTTGCTGCCCCAGGTTGGGGTTGCGTCTGCCTTATTACTCCAGGAAGGGTTATGGACTGCCTTGCTGCCTCGGGAGGTAGTTGAACCTGCCGCATCGCCCCCGGAGTGGTCTCACGTTATTATTGAGTACCTCCTGCAAACATGGGATCCAGGAGGAGGGGGAGGCCTTGAGGGGGGGTACTGTTACGGCTATGGCTGCTGTGCAACCGCCTCACCACCAGGGGTCCCTCTAGAGCTGGCTCTCCTGACAGGCCCAGTCTATCTCCCTTCTCCTCTCTATGTTCTGGGCTTTCCCTTATAACCCTGCCTGACAGTTCCCTTGGTGCTTCGGCATCGAGCTCGCCTGGGCTCCCTGCTCTAGCCTTCCTTGCTTGCTGTGCGTGTGGTCCTTCGACCTTGCCTTGCCTTGCGTGGCCTTCGGGCCTTCTACCTTGTCTTGCCTTGCCCTGCCTTGCGTGGCCTTCGGGCCTTCTGTCTTGCCTTGCCTTGCCTTGCGGGGCCTTCGGGCCTTCTGTCTTGCCTTGCCTTGCGGGGCCTTCGGGCCTTCTGTCTTGCCTTGCCTTGCCTTGCGGGGCCTTCGGGCCTTCTGCCTTGCCTTGCCTTGCGGGGCCTTCGGGCCTTCTGCCTTGCCTTGCCTTGCGGGGCCTTCGGGCCTTCTACCTTGTCTTGCCTTGCCCTGCCTTGCGTGGCCTTCGGGCCTTCTACCTTGTCTTGCCTTGCCCTGCCTTGCGCGGCCTTCGGGCCTTCTACCTTGTCTTGCCTTGCCCTGCCTTGCGCGGCCTTCGGGCCTTCTGTCTTGTCTTGCCTTGCCCTGCCTTGCGTGGCCTTCGGGCCTTCTGTCTTGTCTTGCCTTGCCCTGCCTTGCGTGGCCTTCGGGCCTTCTGTCTTGTCTTGCCTTGCCCTGCCTTGCGTGGCCTTCGGGCCTTCTACCTTGTCTTGCCTTGCCCTGCCTTGCGTGGCCTTCGGGCCTTCTACCTTGTCTTGCCTTGCCCTGCCTTGCGCGGCCTTCGGGCCTTCTGTCTTGCCTTGCGCGGCCTTCGGGCCTTCTGTCTTGCCTTGCGCGGCCTTCGGGCCTTCTACCTTACCTTGTCTTGTCTTGCCTTGCCTTGCGCAGCCTTCGGGCCTTCTACCTTGTGCTGTGTATGGTCTTCGGACCTTCTGCCCTGCCCTGCCTTGCTTACTGTGCGTGCGGTCCTACGGGCCCTCGCTCTACTGTCTGTGTGTGTTTGGCCTACGGGCTCTCTGCCCCGCTTATGGTGTGTGGCCTACGGGCCTTCTGTGTGTGTGTGGCCTACGGGCCTTCTGACCTGCCTTGCCCCGCTTACGGTGTGTGGCCTACGGGCCTTCTGTGTGTGTGTGGCCTACGGGCCTTCTGACCTGCCTTGCCCCGCTTACGGTGTCTGGCCTACGGGCCTTCTGTGTGTGTGTGGCCTACGGGCCTTCTGACCTGCCTTGCTCTGCCTCCTGCCCTGACCCAGCCTGAACCTAGACACTGCTATCTGCCACCTGCCCTGATCCAGCCTGAACCTAGACACTGCTATCTGCCGCCTGCCCTGACCCAGCCTGAACCTAGACACTGCTCTGCCTCCTGCCCTGACCCAGCCTGGACCCAAACCCTGCTACTTGCTGTCTGCCCTGACCCAGCCGGGCCCCAGACATGGTTTCCATCCATCCCTGTCTCTCTCCACCTGGAGCCACCCTTTTGTGTGGTGTTCACTACCCCTGAACTCAGCCCAAGCGTAACAATTAAGGCATTTACTATGTGGCAAATGCATAAAACAGCTTAGTAAATAGGTCCCTAAGTATGTTATATACTGTAAATGTGCATGCACTGATTTTTCTTATATTGCTTGTAATATTAATATTGTGGAGTTTATTTTATTTTATTTTTTTCTGCTCCAGCCACTACTCCCCATCTCTGGAAGAACGTTTAGTTATGTGGGTATATTATACATGCTCATTCTAAATCATACAGCTGAGAGGTGGAGTTATTTATGTGGCCACTCCCAAAGGTTGGGATTTACATGAATGTAATCTCATTTGTGTAACTAGGAAAGAAATGATAGACTCTATGATCGAAGAACAGAAGTAGATGGAGGTTATCCTAGTTTTGAACAGAAAGATGTAAAGTATGTTTTATTGTTGTTGCTATTAGCACTGCTAACGTTTTGCTGAGTAGAACCTATGAACCCAAAATTATCAGTGATATTTTATGACTTTTCTTTGACTGGTGGAACTCCAGAGGAAAAAAATACAATTTATATATTTGAAGATACCATTTAAGAGACCTTTCTTAATCCTAAAGCATAGGTTTGTGAGAGGAATCTACCAGTCAAAAGGTAAGATGAAAACTTTACATTTTGTGGGATTGCCATCAGATGGTTCCTAGAGAAGAAAGAAATATTTTGAGTGTGGCTTTCCCAGAAATACAGTCTTTGTCTCTAGGTCAGTACACTACTACACCATCTACACAACCATTATTTTTGTTGATTTGAACCCTTAGAAGCTGGTGTATGCTTTCTAAACCAGCATATGAAACTCTGTGTCTATCAATGGATAACATTTGATGTCAGTTCTTGTGTTAAGAGCTTAAGATTGAAGAGTGACAGTGCATGAGAGTGGAAAAAATGGAGTATGGCAAGGGGTGCATGATAGGATGCAAAACTGAGCTAGAAGTATGACTTCTAAGAGCATGGTTAGGTAGTTGAGTAGGGAGGTGAGAGAAAGGGCTGGGAGAAGAATGATAGCACAGATCATGATAGTGTAACCTCAATTTTCAAAAAGGGTCACATTTTAGAGATTGCAATAGCCAGGAAAATCAGTGAAGTGGATAGAGATGTGAATCGGAACTGAAATCCGAACCGATTCTGGTTCCGATTCACATCTTGTATGCCAGAAAGGGAGGATGTAAAAGAGTGGGATGTGAAAGAAGAATGAAAACAAGTCCTGGAGATAAAGAAGACAGATGAAAGTCTAGTGTTAAGGCCTTATAGACACATGGAAGAGGAGAGCAAAAGAGGACAGGAGGGGGAGGATGGTATGGGATAAGGGCATGTGAGGAGAGGGCATAAAATCAGAGACCAACAGCACTGAGCAGCAGCACAAAAGCATAAGAAAGAGTTGAGAGAGGAAGGATAAAGCACTAATGTGGATGAGGCAAGGGCACAATTGTGGAAGCTCAAATACAGCATAAAGAATGACAAGACAAGGGAATACATTCTAGACAATTACCTCATCTTCTTTGCTAAAAAAATTCATTTTGGAAATCCCTGACTGAGAAAGAGGACATATGGAAAGAGATTACAGTAGAAGGCAGCAGCTTAATAGAGATCATCAAACAAATCAAAAACTGATACCAGCATTACAAGTACATCATCCAGGAGAAGGCAGGCAGAATACATTAACAACAGAGCAAGAAAGGACGTGGCGGGCTTTGTACTTATGACTGGAGGAAAGGCTTTGTGCTATCATGGGATTGGAAGTCATCTGTGGATTCACAGAGGGCCTGAATACCAGGGATGTGCTGAGACAAATATGTCATTTTGGTTTGTTTCTTCATTTTGTAGGCCACAATTATTCATTTGGTTTATTTCGATGGAAAAATGTACTTTTGTTTAGTTGTTTTATTCATTCATCCATTTCTCTTTTAAGTTAATAGAGGAAGCAATACAGCCTATTTTGGGGTCCCAAATTGAGGTTTTCTAATCATTTCTAATGAAACGTGTGGGTAGATATCAGCAGAAGGGTGCAAGACACTTCATGCTGGGGCAAAATGCCACCACCAGTGGCAGAAGTTCTCCAAGGCACAGTGAGAGAAGCAAAGCAGCAGCAATAGTAGCTACAACAGCCCAAGGCTTCATAAGAGAGGCAAAATCCATCATTGACAGTGGCAAGAACACCTCACCCCAGCAAGGCAGCATGAGAAAGGTAAAGTAACACCACGTATAGCATAAACTCAAGGTACCATGAGGTAGGAGTAAAGCACCAAAAGTATCAGGAAATACCCCAGGGTAGTAATAAAGAGTGGCACAAAGATCCCAAACACCATATAAAGGGTCAGTGGCAAGAACACTCCAAGGCTCCAAATGAGGGGTAAATGGCACCAAACAAATTGGTAGAAAGCCCTAGGCAGGGGAAAGCCAGGGAAATCCCTGAAAGAAACCACATGTAGATTCTGTATGGTATCATTAGTGGAAGGGGAAGCTCTACAGGCTTGGAATTTGCTTCCATTTTACTGTGTATAATCTCGGCTCGGTCAGTATCATCTTTCTTCTCCACCTTCTCATTGGAAGCTAAGGTGCTACAGAATAGAGGCCCCTTCAGCCAATACCTTTCAATATCCTGTGATTCAGTAGCATCTTAACCTCCAATGGAGAATTGGAGGAGGTGGATGATATTGACAGTGATGAGAGTAACATCCAGGAAGTGCAGGTAGAGAGCATGAGCAGTGTCCCTACAATATTCCTCAGTGTCCACCCTCGACCTGAATTCCAGTGCTTGTATAAACTCTCAAAGATGTGGAGATGAGATTGAAAAAGGCATCTGGTTTTACGGATGCACTTTAAAGTGAGGGAGGGAAGAACCATGTTTTGCTCAGTATTTTCATTGCAGCAAAGATATCAGTTGTGGGGGGGCGGGGGGGGAGCAAGTGGGGCATCTCACACAGTCTGCCATGAAGCAGCACTTGCAGAAGCAGCACATGCTAGCATTGCCATAAGGGTAGGATGGTTTTACTGGTCCGGGGATACATTCTGCAATATCAAGTAAAACCAAGAAGAAAGGGTTGAAAAGGGGAAGACGTTTCCCCACTCTGATCCAATGGCCTCTTCCACCAGTCAAGCCAGAAGTTGCCAGCCATGCATCCAAAGCGACATCCCCCCATGAGGAAATGGGTGGTTTTCTCTAGCACTGCCCCATGGCAAGAGTCAGGCAGCAACTAAAAGTGTAATGAGGAGCAATATGGAAATGATTGCCATTGATCAACAGATGCTGCAGGTAGTTGGGGAATGTGAGCTTTAGCTATCTGCTGCATGTGTTAGCTCCTATTTACAAAGTCCCCTCCAGGACTACATTTAGTAAGAATGTCATTCTCACTCTGTACAGGCGAATGCCAAAGTCATATGCAGGCACAGCTGGCTAAGGCAGAGTGGAGTAGCAGGCTTTTCACCAGCAATATCTGGACCAGCATGAATGCTATGGACATTTACCCCTCCCTGATGGCACAATGGTGGGACGTGGCTGAGCCAGAACCTGCAACAGCTTTAGTGGGGATGGAGCATCAGAGCAAAGGTGGACTTTGCTGCACACCCAATTGATACATAGCCCCCATACCTTCTGAAATATTCCATCAGCCATAAAAAAAAGATGCTGGAGGGTTGGCAGCTAGCCCTGAGAGGCAGGATTGTTCAGGCAGGTTTCTTTATGACAGAGTAACAAATATGATAAAGGCAATAGAAGATGGAGGCTTTCATGGTATCCATTAGGGGTGTGCATTTGTTTTCGCCGTATTGGCGATCCGCAATATATATTGCACAATTCGTAGTATTCATGGGGAAGAGAAATGTATCTCGATTCCCCACGAATACACAAATCTTCCCCAAATTATACGGCCACCTAAATAAAAATTTAAACAAACCCCCCACTCTCCTGAACCCCCCCAAGACTTACCAAAACTCCCTGGTGGTCCAGCGGGGGGGCCGGGAACCATCCCCTGCACTCACATCCTCGGTGCCGGTTTCATCATGGCGCCGATAGCCTTTGTCACAGGGGCTACCAGTGCCATTGGTCAGCCCCTGTCACATGGCCATCAGCACCATCTTGTGCTCCTACCATGTGACAGGGGCTGACCAATGGCACCGGTAGCCCCTGTGACATAGTATGGGCAAAGGCTATTGGTGCCATTTTGAGTACTGGCATCAGACGGCCGGAGTACAGGAGGTCGCTCCGGGACCCCCGTTGGACCCCCAGGGACTTTTGGCCAGCTTGGGGGAGCCTCCTGACCCCAACAAGACTTGCCAAAAGTCCAGCGGGGGTCCAGGAGCGACCTCCTGCATGCCGGCCGTCTGATGCCAGTACTCAAAATGGCGCCGATTGCCTTTGCCCTCACTATGTCACAGGTACCGATGGTCGGCCCCTGTGTCATAGTGAGGGCAAAGGCGATCGGTGCCATTTTGAATACTGGCAGCAGATCGCCTTTGTCCTCACTATGTCACAGAGGCCGACCATCGGTACCTGTGACATGTTGAGGGCAAAGGCGATCGGCGCCATTTTGAGTACTGGCATCAGACGGCCGGCGTGCAGGAGGTCGCTCCCGGACCCCTGCTGGACATTTGGCAAGTCTTGTGGGGGTCAGGAGGCCCCCCAAGCAGGCCAAAAGTCCCTGGGGGTCTCGGAGCGACCTCCTGCACTCCGGCCGGCCGATGCCACTACTCAAAATGGCGCCGATAGCCTTTGCCCATACTATGTCACAGGGGCTACCGGTGCCATTGGTTAGCCCCTGTCACATGGTAGGAGCACAAGATGGCGCCGATGGCCATGTGACAGAGGCTGACCAATGGCACCGGTAGCCCCTGTGACAAAGGCTATTGGGGCCATGATGAAACCGGCACCAAGGGTGTGAGTGCAGGGGATGGTTCCTGGACCCCCCGCTGGACCACCAGGGAGTTTTGGTAAGTCTTGGGGGGGTCAGGAGGGTGGGGGGTTGTAGTTAATTTGATTTTTAGCTGGCACACGAATAGAAATCACCGTATTAACGCATTGGGGCACCATACGGCCGAATGCAACGTATCTGCTCCCGGACGAATCTGAATCACAAATGCAACATATGGCGTCCCTCTGCACATCCCTAGTATCCATTGATTTGTACACTTGCTGTACTGGCAGTGAGAGATACCCTGGGGTATTTGCCCAAGGCTGATGGGAGTCCATTCTTAAAGGATCTGAGGTGCATGAAAATAGCAGGGCAGTTCCTTTGAAGTGTGAAATCAGGGCAGCGTGAGAAACAGGAAGAATTTAAATGCCTCAAAAGTATTTGATTCAAGATATTGGTACCTTCTGGAATTCCACCTATATGATGTAGCAGAAGTTACTAGAATAGAAGACACCCCTTAATGTGTCTCTGAATATATAGATAAGTATTCAATGCCTCCTGGGGCATCATGATTTGGAAGTACTGAGGAAGACAATAAAAATCCCAAAGCCCTTCAAGGATGCCACAGAGAATCTGAGCTCCAGAAATGCCACCCTGAGTGAGGCCATCCCTATAGTAAATATTCCAGAGAAAAAGTTAGAAGGCTTCCATGTGCAAGAGAGAATGGAAGCAGAGGTGTTGCAATTTCTGGATTACTTGCAGCAGCAGATGCAAGACAGACTGAAACCTCTCAAGAAAAAATCAATACATACATGCTTAATGTGGATAAGTGCAAGGTGATGCATATAGGGAAAAATAACCCATGCTATAATTACACGATGTTGGGTTCCATATTAGGTGCTACAACCCAAGAAAGAGATTTAGGTGTCATAGTGGATAACACATTGAAATCGTCGGTTCAGTGTGCTGCGGCAGTCAAAAAAGCAAACAGAATGTTGGGAATTATTAGAAAAGGAATGATGAATAAAACGGAAAATGTCATAATGCCTCTGTATCGCTCCATGGTGAGACCGCACCTTGAGTACTGTGTACAATTCTGGTCGCCGCATCTCAAAAAAGATATAATTGCGATGGAGAAGGTACAGAGAAGGGCTACCAAAATGATAAGGGGAATGGAACAACTCCCCTATGAGGAAAGACTAAAGAGGTTAGGACTTTTCAGCTTGGAGAAGAGACGACTGAGGGGGGATATGATAGAGGTGTTTAAAATCATGAGAGGTCTAGAACGGGTAGATGTGAATCGGTTATTTACTCTTTCGGATAGTAGAAAGACTAGGGGACACTCCATGAAGTTAGCATGGGGCACATTTAAAACTAATCGGAGAAAGTTCTTTTTTACTCAACGCACAATTAAACTCTGGAATTTGTTGCCAGAGAATGTGGTTCGTGCAGTTAGTATAGCTGTGTTTAAAAAAGGATTGGATAAGTTCTTGGAGGAGAAGTCCATTACCTGCTATTAAGTTCACTTAGAGAATAGCCACTGCCATTAGCAATGGTTACATGGAATAGACTTAGTTTTTGGGTACTTGCCGGGTTCTTGTGGCCTGGATTGGGCACTGTTGGAGGCGGGATGCTGGGCTTGATGGACCCTTGGTCTGACCCAGTATGGCATTTTCTTATGTTCTTATGTTCTTATGTTACTACACATTGTGATCAATGGGTGAAAGGGATTCTTGACTTTCATGCCCAGCATCTCACATTCATGAGGAGATGCTTGTAACTAGGGTGTGTAAATAGGAGTGCCAGAGGCAATGGAACAGTGGAGTTGCAGCACAGGAAAGAGTGGCCACCTCAGAGAATAGTGCATAAAGGAGATGCACCCTGTCAGCTACTGCTTTCTCCCCCATCCAATATCCCAAAGCCACATTTCCCATGAATAACCATCTCTCCTGAAACAAACCAGAGCTAAAGCAGTTGGCAAGAGAGACCTTTGGCCTACTCCAGAAAAGGAGACCCCAGAACAAATTTCAGTAATTTTCTATCTTGTGGCATTGGATACAGATGCACTGGCATACTGGGCACCTAGTCAAGATGGCTCAGTACTAATTTTCCTGTCCACCAAGCAATAGCCCAGTGAACATGTCTTCTCGATGGTAAGGGAAATTATGGGGCAGATTTTTAAAGTTACGTGCGAGGGGTACATTTGTGCGCGCATGTTATAAAATCTGGCGTCGGCGCGCGCAAGGGGGTGCACACATGTGCATCTTGCGCGCGCCAAGTCTGAGGGGAGCCCCGATGGCTTTCTCCGTTCCCTCCAATGCCGCTCTGATTTTGGAGCGGCCTTGGAGGGAACCTTTTTTCAGACCCTCCACCTTCCCCTCCCTTCCCCTATCTAACCCACCCGCCAGCCTTAACTAAATCCCCCCATGCCCTGGCACAGGCCGCTGTGCCGGAGCACACGGCCCCACCCCTGGACCACGGCCATGCCCACAGCCCCGCCCCCGGACTTCCCCTTTTTCGAAGCCCTGGGACATACGTGCATCCCGAGGCTTGCGTGCGCCGCCGAGCCTATGCAAAATAGGCTCGGCGTGTGCAGGGGTAGGTTTTCAGGGGTTACGCACGTATCTTATGCTCATAACCCTTTGAAAATCTACCCCTTTGTGTCTTCATTGCTCAAAGCTGGTGCCAGATTTGTCGGAAAAGCTGGTGTGTTTGAAAATCAGTCTGTTTTTGAGTAGGTTTCCAGAATTTCCATGTGAGGGCATGATGACAGAAAGGCTTTGCTGCTGCTCTGCCTACCTGCCATGCCCCTGATATACCATCGCAGGGGTCTTGCTGCTACTGTTCAGCCTACTTACCATGAACCTTAAATATCAGCCAATGCATCATGCTGTCAATATGCCACCCTGCCATTCTTATGTATCAGCATGGGAGCATTTGGTGCCTCTGGGTTTTATGCTGTTTGGATCTCAGGCTTGTTCTCCCACCCTATTTCTTTGTTCGTTATACTGACATGTTTTATCCCAGGGGTCAGGAACCTTTTTGGCTGAGAGAGCCATGAACGCCACATATTTTAAAATGTAATTCTGTGAGAGCCATACTAACTACAACCCCCCACCCTCCTGACTCCCCCAAGACCTACCAAATTAATTTACTACAACCCCCTACTCTTCTGATGCCCCAAGACCTGCCAAATTAATTTACTACAACCCCCCCATCCTCCTAACCCCCCCCCCCCAAGACCTGCCAAAAGTCCCTGGTGATCCAGTGGGGGTCCAGGGCTCGCAGACAAATCTTTAATAAAAAAGTAAAAATCTAACAAAACCCCCCACCCTCCTGACGCCCCCCAAGACCTCCAAAATTAATTTATTACAACCCCCACCGTCCTGACACCCTCCAAGACCTCCAAAATTAATTTACTACAACCCCCACCCTCCTGACCCCCCCAAGACCTGCCAAAAGTCCCTGGTGGTCCAGCGGGGGTCCGGGAGAGATCTCCTGGACTTGGGCTGTCGGCTGCCAGTAGTCAAAATGGCATCGACGGCTCTTTGCCCTCACTATGTCACTGGGGTCGACCAATGGCGGTGGTAGCCCCTGTGACAAAGTAAGGGCAAAGGGCCGTCGACACCATTTTGATTACTGGCAGCAGACGGCCCTTTGCCCTTACTATGTCACAGGGGCTACCGCCGCCATTGGTCGACCCCAGTGACATAGTGAGGGCAAATGGCCGTTGGTGCCATTTTGACTACTGGCAGCCGACAGCCCAAGTCCAGAAGATCGCTCCCGGACCGCTCCTGGACCCCCGCTGGACCACCAGGGACTTTTGGCAGGTCTTGGGGGGGGGGGGGGGGGGTCAGGAGGGTGGGGGTTGTAGTAAATTAATTTTGGAGGTCTTGAGGGGCGTCAGGAGGGTGGGGGATTTAGTTAGATTTTTACTTTTTTATTAAAGATTTGTCTGTGAGCCAGATGCAGCCATCAAAAGAGCCATATCTGGCTCCCGAGCTATAGGTTCCTGACCCCTGTTTTATCCCCAGAAATAAATGTAAAAAAGAAAAAAACCAAAAGTTTCTCTTGCCACCCCAGCAGTTTTATGATTCTTTGTTTAGTTCTACCCCTCTATAATCCCAGCCTACTTCTTCCACCCTTTTTATTTATTGGTTATACTGGGGTGCAAGTTTCTCTTCCCACCCCTTCTAGTTCTCAACCTTACAATTTAATTGTATATCTTTAGAATCCTTGTCTAGTTTTACCACACTTCTTCTTTCTTAGTTATACTGAAAAATTTGTCCCCAAAAACCCTCAGTCAGAGGGAAGAAAGGCAGGTTCAACAGAAATATGCATAGGAGAGACCTTTTACTTGTTCTGAATGTAGGAAAAGGTTTCAGTAAGAAGAGAAAACTAATGTAATACCAGAAAATCAACAAAGGGAAGACATTGTGTTCAGCTATATAATTTGAGAAAAACTTTCTTAATAAAACAAACCTCACAAATTACCAAGAAATTCACACTGATAATTGATAATTGTCATGTTCTGATTGTAACAAAAGTTCCATCAGAAAGCAAATTTCACAAGAATCATAAAATTACATCCAGCAACAAGATCAAGTTCAAGTGGGGAATATAACAAAAAATATTTCACAAAAGTGATACTGCTGAGAGAAGGTTGGGAGTGAGCTCCAAGGTGGTGGTGTGGATTACAAACTGGTTAACTGATAGAAGACAGAGTGTAATGTAAATGGAACCTACTCTGAAGAGAAAATCGTGTTAAGTGGAGTGCCACAGGATTCAGTTTTGGGACTGGTTCTGTTCAATATCTTTGTGAGTTACATTGCGGAAGGGATAGAAAGGTAAAATGTGTTTAATTGTGGATGATACTAAGATCTGCAATAGAGTGGACACACCTGAAGGGGTAGAGAGAATGAAAAGAGATTTAAGAAAGCTGAAAGAGTGATCAAAGATTTGGCAACTGGGATTAAATGCCAAGAAGTGCAGTCATCCATCTGGGGTATAGTAATCCAAAAAAGTTGAATGTGATGGCAGATGAAAGACTGATATACACAGACCAAAAGAAGTATCTTGGGGTAATAGTGTCTGGAGATCTGAAAGCAATGTGATAAAGCCCTTGTATATGTCCTTGGGTAGTCCTCACATAGAGTACTGTGTTCAGTTCTAGAGTCCATATCTCAAAAGGGACAAAAACAGGATGGAGGTGGCCCAGAAAAGAGTGACCAAAATCATGTGTGGGTTCTGTATGAGAAGACTTATGAGGAGAGGCTGAAGGATCTGAATATATATACTCTGGAAGAGAGGACATGCAGGTGAGATATGATACAGGCCTTCAGATACCTGAAAGATTTTAATGATGCACATTCAACAAACCTTTTCCATTGGAAAAAAATCAGTAGAATTGGGGGTAACAAAATGAAACTCCAGGGAGGACATCTCAGAACCAATGTCAGTAAATATTTCCTCATGAAGATGGTAGTGGATGCCTGTAATGTTCTTCTGGAGGAAGTATTGAAGATGAAAACAGTGAAAGAATTCAAAGGGGCATGGTAACTTGCTAGCACGGCAGTTTCAACCCTTAACTAATAAGCCTGCATACTGTTGATGGAACTCCATCATGGCCCTATGCTTCAACGGGAAGGTTTAATGGGGAATTGGATTCAAACAGCAACCGAGGACCCTGTTTACAGTCTGATGAGCATGGGGGGAAGCCTGCATGATGCAGCAGATACTACTGTAAGCTTGCTGGGGAGATTGGATGGATCAATTAGTTCTTTTCTACCATCATTTCTATGTTTCTATATTATCTTATACTAAATCTTTACAAGTGGCAAGTGTTTCAACAGGAAGACAGACATCTCCCATGCCACTCTGCTTTACTGCTATACCCCTTATCCTACATATTATATGTCTTTGTTCCACTCAGCATTGCTGTCATGCATAGACTTTGCACCTTGAGGGTCTTTTGTTACTCTGCCTTGCTGTTATGTTCCAAACTCTATACCTTGTGGTTTTCTTGCCACTGTTAGGGTCCACTTTGCATCTTTTATTATGTCTTGGGGTTGATTCCACTCCTTGTTCAGCTTTATTCTTTATCCATGCCTTGGAGGTTTTCCTGCTACCTTTTCTGATTTATTCCCTTTTCATGGTGCCTTAGGACGTTGAAGCCACTCTTGGTGCCACTTTGCTTCACATGCTGTCTTCAAGGGCTCATGCCACTGTTGTTGGTGACATTTTTTGAAGCCTTGGGGTATTCTTCACCCTTTTCCTGCATCTTTGTTGCCTCTGATGATATCTTTGAGAACTTTTGCCATTGTTGGTAGCAGTTTTCCCCATTACAAGTCCTTGGACTTTTCATGCCACTTTTGGTAGCATGTTGATATAGTCTTGAGTTGTTGGCATGCCTTCACCCTTCTGATGATATCTACCTTCCGGTTTCATTAAAAATAATTAGGAAATCTCAATTTGGTAGCCCAAAATAGGCTGCATTGCTTCCCCCACTGTCTATAATGGTAAACAAACGAATACATAAAAAAACACATTATTTTTGTTTGAAATAATGAAAGAAATGGAAGTGCCCTATGAAATGAATGTATGAACTGAAACAAAAATAGTCATTGGGCTAACTGAAATATGGAGGAGGATCAAATAATCAACTGGGGGAAATTGAAAAAGAGGTATTGTGTCAATCAAATAAGAAGGATGTAAGTGCTACAACACCTAATCTTATCTATATCTTTTTACTTTAATAGGTGATACTGGAACTCAATGTACATGTATAAATCAAAACAGAGGGAGAAATATGTGACTGGAAGAGGCTGCATGCAGCCACCTGAGGAATAAGAGGAAGAGGTTAAGTCTTATGCTTTGGAATTGGTACCAACAAGCCCTAGATTTGCCATGCCAGCCTTGGACTATGTATACTGTTTTAAACTACAGATGCCATTTACTGAAACTGTTTGCTGCTACTGCCATCAGAGGCATCCCTCTCCCAGCCCACTAGAGTTAATTCAGCTGATACCTGAATAGGATCATCCTACACTGAGTGTGAAAAGACAAATCATCCTGCCCTGCTTGCTGATCACCCAGTAGTATTGGGACAACAGCATAGGGCCAACACAGTCTTCAAAGATTTCCAGTCTCTGTGGAAGAAGATGTGTTTACAGGATTATTGGATAAAGTTGTTGCTGAAGTTCATGGACAACATGACAGAGGTGGTGAATGAACAGTATGATCAGCAGCAATGATGCCTGGACAGACTGAAAACAGCCATCTCCGACTTCAGCATCAGCATCCATTGGGCCACCTAGTCCCTGAAAACAGCAACCCCTTTGTCTACCACTTCAACCAAGTCCACACCAGCTACACCCTGCAGGATGGATGTAGGAAAGGTCACTACCAGTCTGAGGAAAAAGCAAGAAAACATTGTGTGTGGGAAGGAAGGCTGGTGCCAACCCAAGGGGAAGATAGAAAACGCTAGGGCTGCCATTGGGGGGAGGGGGGAGGATTAGTGCCAGTCTCAGGGGAGAAAAAAGGAATATAGAAAACATCAGGGATGCTGCGGAAAGTAAGGATGGTCAGTGCTGCTCTGGAGGGAAGCTAAAAAACATCAGACCTGCTGCAGGAAAGAGGGCAAGTCCATGCTAAGCTAGGTTCTTTTACTAGACCTCAGGCTTTGAGGAGTGGATTGCCAATTCTCATTGCACATGGATAGCTGGCTAGATTTAAGCCAGCTATCTCTATACTTAGGTTTGACTGGTTAAGTTATCAAAGCAGTATTGAAAATTAGATCTAGTTGACTACCTTTCTTTCCCCTTTCTTCTGCCTCAAGGACCACCCAGAATGTATGTGCCTATCTACATAGAGTTACTAGTGGATAAATATAACTGCTCACTGGGGGTAAATTTTCAAAGCCTTTGGTCTAGCTACCTAACTCCCTACTCCATTAGTGTAAGCCCTAGAAGGCCAGTAGTTGAGAGTGCACTCAACAAACCCAATGGATCTGAGAAAAGCAACAGTGATGAATAAGTTGTATTGTTGGAGAGCATAGATTACCTTTGCTTCCACTGAAAAAGTCAGTGGAAGCAAAGGGAATCTATGCCACCCTGCAGCTACCATGCTCTGAAATATGTGAGTAACCCACAAAGTCTCCAATTTTCCTGAAAGATCCTGTCCTAGGTTTGGACCCACCCTTCCAAATGTTCTTTTTTCCTGCTTGGCCCCCCATCCCTACCAGAAGCTCCTCTACTTACTAGGCCTGTAACCTCCTATAAGCTCTAAATCTTGCTCACTATTTACTTGTTTAAATAGAACAGAGTTTGTTTCCTGTGTGGTACTTGTTTGCTGGTGGGGCAGTGTGCTGAGTGGGGAATTTGCCCTGTTGCTGCTTGTGCTGTGCCCGTTCTGTGGTGGGCAGAATATGAGTTTGTGTTTGCATGGGAACCTTGTGCTGTAGTTGCCTATGTTGTGCCTGTACCATTATGGGGCAGTGTATTTGTGTATCTTTGAAGCTTGCAATGCTGCTACCTGTGCGGTATGAACCTAGAAGTCACAGAACACACACACACACATGCCTTTAGTTGCAAAGTTCAACAAGAACAGTAGTTGAGCTACATGATTGAAAAGCAGAATATAAATCAAATAAATTAATTAATTTGACTTGCTTTCACAGAATTTGAAAAAAATAATTTAAAATTTTTTTTAAGGGAAATTATGCTAGTGTTATAGCAGTGATTAAAACTCCAATTAACTCTTTATCAAGCCCAAGACAGCTTGCCATGGCCTTGTACATTATGAATTCCTGTTTTAATACTCTACTAGGGGGCTCTTCTTTCTCACAACCCACCCTCCTGCTGCCACCAACATCATCCAGTAAATATCCCCAAACACCCATTCTTATACCTCCCCAGCTGTGCTGATCAGATTCGGAGCCCAGAAAGATTCACTGACATCTCTTCCCTCCATACATCCTTTCTCTTTACTGGTAGCAAATTCTTTTTTTGAACTTAGCTCGGGTTAGGCCCCCGGAGCACAGCCAAGTGAGGATTTCCTCAATCAGTGGAAAATAGCAGCTGGAAGGATTAGATATGATATTGGAACAATGGGAGGCATTGATCAGCTGTATTGGCTATCCTAGGCAATCGCAGCTCTTGTGCATTTGTCGCCAATCTTTACTCCTTCACATCTGCGCAAAAAATGTAACAGGTATATTGGAACTGTGCCAACCAGCTCCAACTGGTTGAATCCATGTCTTATGACATGACATTAGTCATTAGGCATTTAACCAATCATATTCTGGTTTGTGTGGTTCCCACATACGTGCATCAGCTTGGGTAGCCCTATCGCTGCACCCTGGGGGGCTAATGATGCACCATTACAAAGTCTATGACAACTGGAATAGATGGGGGGTGGTCGCCAGGAGGTTTCCATGGATGCTGCCACTGTTTCACAGATCTTAACACTGAAAAGCAGTGATGTAGCCAGATAATGCTGATATTTAGTATATTAACCAGTTAAATTTGAGTGACTGTCCCTAGCCGAACAAATAGCTGTCTTAAATATATTTGGTCAAATTTTGGCTGACTAGATTTACAAAAAATTTTTTAAAGACCTAGCCAATTAGGTTCAACTGAAAATTTGGCTAAAGTTAACAAAAAATAGTACCTGGTTATCTGTATTACTCAATGGCTCTTTGAAAATAATCTACTAGACTTTTACATTTGGTAGCAGGTTAATAGCTTCTATGAAACATGGAGGTTACACTTTAGCATGCATTTTACAAAAGTAGTGCGTTGCACATTAAGTGACATTTTGGCATGCAAGTTACAGATGTAGTACATTGCACATTAAGTGACATTTTAACATGCATGTTATAGGGAGACCACATGACCAGATGCGCAGGTAGGACGCTTCCTATCCTGCTCCTGGTCCCTCCTCCACTCCAGGCCAATTTCTGGTGTCTTTTTCTGGCGTCTTTTTCTGCAAATTTTCGGCACTTGTCATGGCGCACAGCTTCCCCGTGGCTACCCAATGTCAGATCGCCGACTTGTGGAAGGACAGCAGCGAAATGAGTAGCAAGCCGCAGTGGGACAAAAAAGTGCTGGGGAAAACGACGGCGGTCAAAATGGCTGACGGGTCGCCGAGTCCAAGCCAGCGCAGGATCACCACCCACAGCACACTGGTGGAAGAAGTCATTCAGGTCATGGTCCTAGCACTGGATACACATTTCCAGGGCCTCTCACAGCAGATTTCAGCAGGCAACGCGACACTGATGGAGATCAAGAAACAGGTGGAAGAAACACAGGCCCGGATCACAGGCCTGGAGGAAGACACACATTGATAAGACAGGCTAAGAGAGAATTTAAAAAGAAGTTGGCCACAAAGGCAAAAACTCACAGTAAAAACTTTTAAAAATATATCTGAATCAGAAAGCCTGTGAGGGAGTCAGTTGGACCGTTAGATGATCGAGGGGTCAAAGGGGCACTTAGAGAAGATAAGGCCATCGTGGAAAGATTAAATGATTTCTTTGCTGAAGAGGATGTTGGGGAGGTACCAGTACTGGAGAAAGTTTTTGTGGGTAATGATTCAGATGGACTGAATCAAATCATGGTGAACCTAGAAGATGTGGTAGACCTGATTGACAAACTGAAGAGTAGTAAATCACCTGGACCAGATGGTATACACCCCAGAATTCTGAAGGAACTAAAAAATGAAATTTCAGACCTATTAGTAAAAATGTGTAACCTATCATTAAAATCATCCATTGTACCTGAAGACTGGAGGATAGCAAATGTAACCCCAATATTTAAAAAGGGCTCCAGGGGTGATCCGGGAAACTACAGACTGGTTAGCCCGACTTCAGTGCCAGGAAAAATAGTGGAAAATGTTCTAAACATCAAAATCACAGAACATATAGAAAAACATGGTTTAATGGAACAAAGTCAGCATGGCTTTACCCAAGGCAAGTCTTGCCTCACAAATCTGCTTCACTTTTTTGAAGGAGTTAATAAACATGTGGATAAAGGTGAGCCGGTAGATGTAGTATACTTGTATTTTCAGAAGGTGTTTGACAAAGTTCCTCATGAGAGGCTTCTAGGAAAAGTAAAAAAGTCATGGGATAGGTGGCGATGTCCTTTCGTGGATTGCAAACTGGCTAAAAGACAGGAAACAGAGAGTAGGATTAAATAGACAATTTTCTTAGTGGAAGGGAGTGGGCAGTGGAGTGCCTCAGGGATCTGCATTGGGACCCTTACTTTTCAATATATTTATAAATGATCTGGAAAGAAATATGACGAGTGAGATAATCAAATTTGCAGATGATACAAAATTGTTCAGAGTAGTTAAATCACAAGCAGATTGTGATAAAGTGCAGGAAGACCTTGTGAGACTGGAAAACTGAGCATCAAAATGGCAGATGAAATTTAATGTGGATAAGTGCAAGGTGATGCATATAGGGAAAAATAACCCATGCTATAGTTACACAATGTTAGGTTCCATATTAGGTGCTACAACCCAAGAAAGAGATCTAGGCGACATAGTGGATAACACATTGAAATTGTCGGTTCAGTGTGCTGCGGCAGTCAAAAAAGCAAACAGAATTTTTGGAATTTTTAGAAAGGGAATGGTGAATAAAATGGAAAATGTCATAATGCCTCTGTATCGCTCCATGGTGAGACCGCACCTTGAATACTGTGTACAATTCTGGTCGCCGCATCTCAAAAAAGATATAATTGTGATGGAGAAGGTACAGAGAAGGGCTACCAAAATGATAAGGGGACTGGAACAGCTCCCCTATGAGGAAAGACTAAAGAGGTTAAGACTTTTCAGTTTAGAGAAGAGACGGCTGAGTGGGGATATGATAGAGGTGTTTAAAATCATGAGAGGTCTAGAACAGGTAGATGTGAATCGGTTATTAACTCTTTCAGATAATAGAAAGACTAGGGGGCACTCCATGAAGTTAGCATGTTGCACTTTTAAAACTAATCGGAGAAATTTCCTTTTTACTCAACGCACAATTAAACTGTGGAATTTGTTGCCAGAGGATGTGGTTAGTGCAGTTAGTATAGCTGTGTTTAAAAAAGGAGTGGATAAGTTCTTGGAGGAGAAGTCCATTACCTGCTATTAATTAAGTTGACTTAGAAAATAGCCACTGCTATTACTAGCAATGGTAACATGCAATAGACTTAGTTTTTGGGTACTTGCCAGGTTCTTATGGCCTGGATTGGCCACTGTTGGAAACAGGATGCTGGGCTTGATGGACCCTTGGTCTGACCCAGTATGGCATGTTCTTATGTTCTTATATTCTTATGTTCTTACACAGGCTTTACAGCAGCAGCATGATCTCACGATACAGAAACTTAGTGCTCGGGAGGCGAAGGTGGAAGATCTGGAAAACAGGTCCCGTCTTAATAATCTGAGATTTGTTGGGATCCCAGACTCCCCTCCTGACCGGGACCTGGTTTCGCTTCTTGAGGGCGGGCTGCTGGATGAAATGGGCCTACAAAACCTGAAAGGTCAGTGCAGGGTGGAACGGGCCCACAGGCTGGGGGCTCGAGTTCCAACTAACACCAGGCCCAGGGTAGTTATAGCCCGTTTCTTGAATTATGCCCATAAGGTGGCCATTATGGAAGCATATCGGGAAAAAGCATCTCTGGAGCTGGAAGGAGCTAAAGTACTTATTTTTCATGACTTCTCTGCCCTGGTCTCTGCACAAAGGAGAGCATATTCTGGGATTTGCAGTACTCTGTTTAAAAGGCACATAAAATTAATGTTGCAATACCCGGTGAAATTACGGCTGGAGCATCAGGGAACCTGGCGTACATTTGAAACAGTGGCCAGCGCTCAGGAATTCCTTACTTCTCAATTGGATACCTGATCATCCAGGTTTAATTGCTCGCTGGAGAAACATTGTGGAGTAGTTGTGGGTTACCTTCAGAGCTGATGGATCTCTCTATAATAGTTTTCCCAAATTGACACGGAGGACATGCCGGGCTTGGGCTTAAGAGTTCCTCCATGTCTGTTCATATGCTGGGTTATGGTTCTGTTTAATCTGCAGAGGAGGGGCCAGAACAGTCCAAAATGTGGTCTCTCTGCCTCTTAGTTTTAGAGGCTTTCTGTATTTTTGATTTTTGCTGTTGGGGGGGAAGAGGAAGGGAGGGAGGGGACAGGGGGAAATGTTTTTGAAATACGTATAAGTTCTGAGTGTCGTCGAAATCATGCCTTTTCTCCTAGTAAAGAGGACAAGGGGCAGGGGGTGTCTGGTGTTCGATTCCTAGGCTGGGGGGAATAGAACATGAATTTCACAGCCAGAGAAGTGCATACAAGGATACGTATGCTTAACTGGGTTAAATATGGTTGAAAATGTCAGGTTCACATCATGGAATGTTGCAGGAATTGGGTCACCAGTGAAACGGACAAAACTGCTAACCTCTCTACGCAGGCATAGATCCCAGATTGCATGTCTCCAGGAGACTCACTTAACTGCTCGCTTCGGGTAGTCTGGCACAGGTACATCGGGTGGAAATTGGTCTCCCTGAATTCTCAGACCATTCCTTGATCTGGGTAGAGGTTAAGTGGGGGGCGAAGCTAGAGGGGCTACAACAAAGGAGATTTCCATCTCATTTAGCTAGGGATCGGGACCTACAAGAGTATTTAAGAGACAAGTGGGCAGATTACAGCAAAAACAACAAGAGGCATACAAATATGCCATTGTTGTTCTGGGAGACTGGAAAGGCAGTTATGCGGGGTGAAATCACCACGTATCTAATAAGGAAAAATAAATTGCTCAATAAACGTATATTAGACCTGGAGCACGAATTGCACGAATTGCATGAATTGCACAAATTTGCCAAGGGCAAATTGACCTAACATCCCTCAGAGAGCAACAAAAAGACATATAGGGAAGTGTTATACTCTTTAAATTGTTATATTCATAAGAAAACGGAGAAGAATTTGCTATTTTCCGCTCATAAATTATATTGTTTTGGAAACAAAGCAGGACGGCTGCTAGCCAACCTGGTCAAAGCTCAAAGGGGGCAAACTTTCATTGAAGCACTGAAGGACCAGCAAGGGATACACCATACCTCCACTGTGGAGATAAGTAAGATATTACGGGCTTTCTATGAACATCTCTATAGCACTGGGGAGGCGGAACATCAGGAGCAGGCCTTCTTTCAGGGTTTACACCTCCCACAAATGTCCCCACAACAATTAGAATTGCTTAACCGACCTATTCAAATACCAGAGATAATAGCGGGTATTAAAAATAGCCCATCTTTAAAGGCCCCAGGACCCGATGGGTTCACTGCGGAGTATTATAAAATATTGGCTATGGAAGTCAGTGGGGCCCTTAAAGACTACTTTCAATCAGCACTGGCTGAGGGGTCCTTTCCAAAGGCAGCGACTTTAGCATACATAACAGTACTCCCAAAGGGGGGGGGGGGGGAGGATCCACTACAAGCGGCTTCGTAGCGACCAATCTCCCTCTTAAACTTTGATACCAAATTATTTGCTAAAATCATTGCTACTAGGGTTCATGGCATCCTACCCTCCTTGATTTCGTCAGATCAGGCCAGTTTTGTTAAGAACCGTTCTTCCGGTCAACACATAGTCCGACTGTGGTCGATGATGGCACACTGTAAAACCCTGGGGAGGGCAGCCCTAGTAGTTGGCTTTGATGCAGAAAAAGCTTTCGACAGGGTGGTGTGGAAATACATGTTTCAAGTCCTAAGTCGGTACGGGTTTGCAGGGGATATTATTCAGTATATCTCACTCCTCTATCAGGCACCCTCCTCCAGCATCTTAGTCAATGGGGTCCTGTCTCAGGCATTTGACCTACACAGAGGAACTAGGCAGGGGTGTCCACTGTCGCCCTTGCTTTATATTTTGTCCCTGGACCCTCTCTTAATACAGATTGCCATGGCTCCAGACATTGCGGGGGTTTGAGATCCGGGGTGAGACCTTCAAAATTGCTGCCTTTGCTGTTGATGTGCTGATGTTTCTGACGGATCCTATGAGCTTGCTTGCAAAGGTAATGGCCCTTCAGAGGCAATTTGGCACATTCTCTGGTCTTAAAATAAACTTGGACAAGTCTGAGGCCCTAGATGTGATAGACTCCCTCAAACAGCAATGGCCGGGCCCTTTCCCCCTACGCTGGGTCGATAAAGAGATGAAATATCTGGAGATAAAGATTCCTACTAATATAGATCTTATATATGATTGCAACATATTACCCCTCCTAGCCAAGACCAAGGGGAGATTGGAAGGCTGGCGAGCATTGCCTCCTTCCATGAGCGGTTGCCTGCACTTATTTAAAATGATGGAGCTCCCCCGTTGGCTCTATGTTCTGCAAATGTTACTGATATGGCTCAAAAGGACACATGTGCAAGAGCTGGAGCGAGGATTAACTGTTTTTGTGTGGCGTGGGAAGTGGGCCCGAACATCCTTGTCCATGCTAAAGCTATCGTGGGATTAGGGGGGGAATGGCATGCCCAAATCTGCATGATTATAATTTGACCTGTCTTCTTAGACATATTCAGGATTGGCTACAAGGGTCTGCGATGTTTTCCCAGATACGCTTTCTTCAAGCGTGTTGCAGTCCCTTCCGACTCCAGAACTTATTTCATGTCTTGGAAGGAGCTTTGCCTAGTGGGATCTCCCGTAATCCCATTCTAAAGCATGCAAGGGCGGCTTGGAAAGGGCTCTGTGCCAGACTCGGGGGTCCCTTGGACGGTGTCTCCTTTTATTTCTATACTAGGACACCCTAGGTTTACACCTGGGTGGGGTAATAAGTTCTTGGAGGCATGGGGTAGAAAGGGTTTGAAGTATTTGCCTCAATTTTTGATCAGTGGGTCCTCTAGTGTGCATTTTTTTGAAACTTTGCGATTGACTTATGACTTATCACATAAAGAATTCTACATATATCTGCAAGTCTGCCATTTCATTGATCATTACTTGCTTACCAGGTTTAATCCACTAAGCATGTCCAAATTTCTTAAATTCTTTACCATCCCAAAGGGGCGAAAACAGTCCTGTGCTTCCTTGCATAAAGCGCTGCGGGAGCTTCAGGGAACTGGGCACCTGGCAGGTCTCACAGATCGCTGGAACAAGGAACTAGATGTCCCCTTGCCTCCTGTGATTTGGGGGAATTGTTTTGCTCACCTCCTAACAGTGTCAGATAATGTTTTACTTAGGGAAACACAATTCAAATTTTTGAGACGACTTTATATATCTCGCACCTGGGCATTTAAAGCTAAACTTAATAACACGGATATTTGTAATAAGTGCAACACAAGCTCAGGCACTCTAATTTCATCAATTTTGGGGCTGTGTGGCGATCAAGAGGTTTTGGAAACATGTATTAATGTATCTCAGCAAACTCTTTGCATCTCAACTCCCGGACAATTTTCTTTTCTGTCTCTTTGACATTATGGATCACGTGTCTCCCAAGGTTTCAGCTCGACACTGGGAATTCCTTCAAAAGGGTCTCTTGCTGGCCAAAAAGGCGATATTGGATATGTGGTTAAAAGAGGAGGCCCCGACGTGACCATGTGGAAATTGAAATTGCATCAGATGGCTGTTTTCGAACATATAACGGCTAAAAGTGGGACCCCGGAACTATATAATTCCTTCTTGGATAGATGGACTGTATATCTTATGTCTTTGCAAGCCAAGGCGAGGAGCCGATTGTTTGACTTATAAGATGGCCTTCTGGCTTGCCTCCTAAGTTGTGCTATCTGTCTCACCGGGACGTGGTGAGGTAGGCTTCTCCTGGAATGACACCTCAGGATGAGAGACTGGGGTGGGGTGGGGTGGGGATTGGGGTGTTGCGAGACTGGGGTTGGGTGGGGTGGGGATTGGGGTGTTGCGGGACTGGGGTGTTATAGGGGTTTGATGCTTGTTTGCTCGTATTACATATTGTTATCATGAAGATTGATGTTAAGGGTTATATTATGAAAATCTGAAAAATAAATTTTAAAAAACATGCATGTTATAAATGTAGTGCATGTTAGGACACTTTTTAGTGCATACACCACAAAGTATCATGCAAGCTGGGAATTGTTATACAGGTAGGCAAACTGAAATAATGAATCTAGTGAAAGAGAAGTTAAATAAACGATATTTAAAAATAGAAATATTAATATATATGTGTGCACTGTCAGGTAAAAATACACACATATTATTGTAAATACAAATGAATTTGCACATCTGGAATTACAAGCATATGCATGTCAGTAAAGGCCGAGAACTCATACAGACTGATATACACAACTGCACAGGTAAAAACTGTACACATACAATCATAAAAAAGGAAACCCTGATTGTCATGCCTTTGCTTGAGTTTTGTTCTGCTATCCTGTTTGCACAGCCATGCAAATCCAACTAGCTGGATAGCAATGAAATATAAATGGAGAGCAAACGGATGTACTATTAATGCTATTCCCAGAAGAGAATAAAAGAGATTAACAGCTTTATCCCAGGGTGCAGCTGAAGCTTGTCATGCAGACGAGGCTGGCATTCTGAAGTTGTGCCGTTTTCACGGAGGAAAACAATCTCCTTATGGATATGAAATAAGATAGCATAACTATGCCAGTGAAGTAGCGCTAAAGAAACACCATACCATCCTATAACTTGCATCAAAAGAAATTGCTTTTTCTTTGCACAAAAGGCAGTACTAAACTAATTAGCAAAAGTCAGCTTAATATTAAATATGAATATTAAAATGATTGTGACCAGCATGTAAATGATCCCCCCTCCCCCCATTTTTTTTTTTAAGTCACATGAAATATGACCATAGAAGTTGTGGAGTAAACACAGGTCTGTGTTTAACACTCTGCAGGCTCTCTAACTTTCCCATAGAACTGACTCCTGTAAGGGTAACAGAGTGATTGTGGATGAATAACAAAGCACTGCAGAAAAGTACAGCCTGACCCAGCCATGACCCCCCTGCAGCCAGGTGCAGGGACACTAAAGTCTGACACATTCCTTTTCTTTTGTTTTCCCTTTTTTTTTTTCCTTTAGTAAAACCAGATAGGATTCTATAAAACCTAATACTTTCAAGCAAAGAGCAGGAATACTTTTCAATGTGTCTGAGAGCTGGATTAGCTGTAAAAGTTCAATAGTGTATTTTCTACAAATAAACATGTCTACCTCTCTCTCACGCTCTTCATATTTCTCCCCAACTAAAACTGTAGCTATATTGGTGCTGGAGTAAATTAGATTCTTTGCAGATTGTGATACTGCTTATTTAATTAACTGAATTAGACAAAGAAGATGCTAGATGTGGTCTTTGAAGACCACATAAGACAGTTCTGAAAAGCTTATGTACATAAAGTAACTTTGCATAATTCTTGTGCTGCTCCAAATAAAGGTATCATAGCCTGCAAAAAATCCTCTAACTTACAGGCTGAATGGTTTTCAGCTCTGTTTATTTTTCAGTTTAGCAATGTTTTTAATGCATATCATAATGCAAGAAAAGCCTTTATTTACTATAACCAAAGGAGTGAATTTTCAAAGCAGTTACATGCGTAAAAGTAGCATATATTGTAACAATTTTCAAAAAGCTTATTTACAGGACTGTGTAAAGGTTTTTGAAAATTCAGCCTCATGGAGTGAATTTTCAAACACATAAAAGTAACAATTTTCAAAAGCCCATTTAAGCATGTAGTTAGGAGTTGATTTTAAAAAGCGCACGCGTGTCCATGTGCGCATAGTTCTTGGCACGAGCACATGGACACACCGATTTTCTAAGATGTGCGTGTCGCTGCACGTATGTTATAAAATCTATCTGCACGCACATGCGCATCCGATTTTATAATCAGCATGTGCGGGAGGATGCCCCATTTGCACACGCAGGGAGTGTAAATTTTCAATTAAGGGCTGCGACGCGATCAACCTTTTTCCCAGGTCCCTCCCAGTCTGTTCCAATTAAGGAGCGGACTGGGCGGGAACCTTCCTAACCCTAACCCTACCTTTCCTCCCCATTCCCCTCTCCTTCCCCGACCCTAAACTATCCCTAACTAATCCCTCTTTTTTGGTTTCAATACTTAACTGCTCTTCTGGAGCAGAAGTATCTTCCATGCGCCGGCCGGCTGCCGGTGCGTGCTTTCCCAGGACAGCATCTAAATGCCTGTCCTGCCCCTCCCTGCTCAGACCACACCCCCACCCCGCCCATTTTACTTGGCCAGGCACTTCTGTGAATAACAGAGGTTACACGCATGGCCGGGCCTTTCCAAAATGCGTGCAGCATACGCAGGGCTCGGCCATGTGTGTAACCTCTGTTTTTTACACACACAAGGCTCTTAAAATTTGGGCCATAATGTCTATTTCTGTCCGTGAAATCCAGTTTCACATGTGTAAATCATTTTGAAAACTACTCCTTAGGCCGGGTGTCAATATTCAAAGGGTTTGTCTAACTGATGTGATTTATCCAGGCAAACCTTGCCCTGCTGACTAGCTAGCTAAAGCTACATTTTGTGCATGCAAATCATAGGTCCATACAAAATTTAACTGAACAGAAATGAAGTGCTGCTGGGGGTGTGACCAGGACACAGTTATTCTTTGGCCCATCAGCGCTGATCTTCAGTGCTGGCCTTTCAAAGTAACCATGCTAACTCGGTTCAGCCCAAAAAAAGAGGTAAACTGGACTATTTTGTAAAGTTTACTTTAGACTGAATTTTCATTCCAGTCTACTTTGGGCTGAATATCAGCTACTATCAACTGTTCACAGCCAGCAGAATATTGGCCTCTGCAGAAAAACAATCTGCAGTATATGTATTGAGAGGGAGAGTCTTCAGACAGTAAAGAGGAACATCTGTGTATAATACACACTTTAAATCCTTCAGTTTTTTCCTACATTCCTAAAACTTATCTGTAGCATCACTCATATTTTAATTTAATCCGTGTTGTGAGAGGTGGATATGGAGGATAAGATTTGAAAGTTTTAAAAGTTCAGGTTTAACATGATGTCTGACAAACGATAGCAAAATCTAGATTTCTCCAGGAATAATATAGCTACTAGAACTCTTTACCTTCTTAATAATACTAAGCATAAATCATAACAGAAATCAATTTATGTTAATGGTTCTGTTTGTTTTGTTGACATAAACTACTTAATAAAAAGGCATAGTGACTTTTATTCCCCTCACATCTCACTGATAGCACAACCTGCCCAGTGGATTGTAATTTTATCTTTCATTTATTGATTAAATCCAAAATGAAATAACCAGTAATCACATTAGGCAAATATAGAAACTTGGACTGGATGATCCACTTCTGATACAGTTCAGATTTAGACCTGTGAATACCAGACTCAAATTTACTTGGATAATTAAAATCTTTTTTAACCCAATTTGCATTTGATTTCCTATTTTATTCTAATTGAAGAGGCAATAATCAAAGAATTTATAATGATGATGATGATGATTTGTTGCCTGTCTTTTTGAGATGAACTCACCCAAGAGTAGACTAACATAGGCATAACAGGAGAAAATCAACAAAGTGATAGGTTTTAGCAAAGAAGGACCAATTAAAAACAAAGTAGTGGCATGCAGTCTCTTGCCATATGTCCTGTGCCAGTGTAGGGGAGACATTGGAAGGTGGTAGAAACAACAGAAACTTAGAAAGCATGGCATGGGTTATGCATGTAAAATTGCAGCTTGATTACTGCTCAATTCCCTCAGTGCAGGTAAAAGGATGAACATCACATGTGCCAGTCCTCATTTTCAAAGAAAGAATTATACAAAGAGTATCCCTTTGAAAATAAACTTGTACCCGAGGGACTGCAAGCTCCCTGCAGAGTTCCAAATTGCCCTCCCCAGATTTACAAGGATTAGTTTTAATTAGATGTATTGAAATGTTTGGAGATCCTGGAGGTTATTTTATAACATTGTGCATAAATTAGCCAGCACATATGCACATATGTTATACCAATTTTCAAAGTGGATTTGGACTCATAAGTCTACTTTGAAAATTTTCCCAATAAAAGTACACACACACAATTATACTTGCTATTTGTTGTGTGCCATCTTGCCAAGAGAAATTGTATGCATGTAAGTCCTAACCCCAACCAGATTCCATCCTCTGGAACACTTCTCTATGCAGGCAAAAATACTTGCACACACACAGGTAGATTTTAAAAGCATTGCTCAAGCAAAACGGCCCCATACACGCAAACAACACAAATTTTAAGAAGCTGGGAAGTACACACATGCATACCTGTGCACGTGTCAAGAATAAGGACACAGAAAATGGGTGGGTCCTAAACACCAGGAAGAGAGAGAGAAAGAGAGAGAGACTCTGTTAGAGAGACATATTGACACTCTATATACCTCCCACTGTAAGAGGGACACTTTCAGCTCAGGTTGGGTTTTTGTTGTTTTTTTTTTTTGGGGGGGCGGTGTTACATTGGTCTGCTTAGGGCACAAGGGTCTGTAGACCCTTGTAACATGACCCCCCCCCCAAAAAAAAAAACCCTACCTGAATTGAAAGTGCCCCTCTTATAGTGGGAGATATATAAAGTGTTAGATTGTCTCTCTCTGTCTCTTCCCCCCCCCCCCCCAAATATGGTCACTTGTGCGAGTATGCACATAAAGGCTGCACACATACTTGAGGTAAGGTTATTTTAAATGATACATGTATACTTGCACACATGTTATAAAATTAAGCATATCTTTGCCTATGTGCCCAACATGCGTGTTTATGGGAGCACATTTGCTCCTTTTAAAATTTAACAGATATCATGTATCCATGTAATTTTCAAAAGGGCAATTTTCAAGTAAACCACTACATTACCTACAGAAATTCCATTGAAAAAGACCTTTTCTAGGTATTGGAAGTTTTATGGAGTAATAAGACGCTGAAAATATTTGTAATCCTTCAAATATTCACAACAAAACTAGAGTAGCAAGCTTTGAAAAGTGTTAATGTGAATATTCAAGTAGAACACTTGTTTGACTTATTTGAAACCACAGTTTAGATATGGTTTTAATTTAAACAATATTCCAAAGAATTGAAAGATGTTGTTATCATGTGAGTCACTCAAAATAATATTATATTATCATGCAGTTCAAAAAAGTTTTGTTTTTAATTATTAATGTTATTGCTATTAAGTCCCCTATTATGAACACATAAAACAAGTGAAAAACTATGTTCATGGATAGCCCAACATCTCACAGTGTTAGAGATCTCCGTGCAGAGTTAGCAATCTGTTGTGACTCTCCGTGCAGAGTTAGCAATCTGACGTAAATCTGCTATGATCTCCGTGAGGAGATAGCCATCTGTTGTCAAAGCTCTGTAGAGAAAGCTGGGAGTTAGAAATCTGTCAGAAAGCTCTGTTAAAGCTGGTATTAGCAATCTGTAGTTATTTAGAATAGTTGTGGGTGGATCCTTGGACCAGTGGCAGGTGACCACGCCCTCGGGGGAAATCCCGAGAGGGATCACTGGTCAGGCTTAGTGTAGGAGACAGACACACACTAGTTCTTTTATTAGACAATATGGTAAACCGCCAGAGGTGGCAGTAGTGAGCGGGAAGCGCCCACTGGGCTGTAGTCCCTCAGGTATTGGAACAGTGATCCCAGGGTGGCTGAGCTGTAGAGAAACTAAGACAGTGAGTAGGCAGTATATGCAGAGTTCTGGAATAAGTCCTTGATGGTAACACTCACACAATAGTCTCTTAAGGCAGCCCAGGAGTTGGTATGCATTAGGCCCTCGAGGAGCGAGTACCTGGTTCCAGGGAATGTTCTGAGAGATAGATACAGACACACTGATGTTAAGCAACAAAGACTACTTAGAAGCAATGTATAAAACCACCAAAGGTGGCAGTAGTGAGCTGGAAGCGCCCGGCTGGGCTGTAGTCCCTCAGGTACTGGAACAGCGATCCCAGGGTGGCTGAGCTATAGAGAAACTAAGACAGTGAGTAGGCAGTATATGCAGAGTAGGGATGTGAATTGTGTGCCCGATCGTTTTAACGATCGGGTTCGGCTGGGGGGGGGGGGCGGGGGGAATCTGATCGTTAGAGATGTGAATTGGGATCGGTTCCGATTCCAATTCACATCACTAATTTTTTTTAGTGAGGCCCGCGCCGATAAAAAAAATCCCACCCGACCCTTTAAAATTACCCCCTTAGCCTCCCCCACTCTCCTGACCCCCTCCAAAACTTTTTACACATACCTGGTGGTCCAGGGGGGCCGCGGGGAGCGATCTCCCATTCCCAGGCCATCAGCTGCGCTAAAAAAAAATGGCGCCGATGGCCCTTTGCCCTTACCATGTGACAGGGTATCCGTGCCATTGGCCGGTCCCTGTCACATGGTAGGAGCACTGGCTGGCCGGCACCAAAGATGGCACCGGCCATCCAGTGCTCCTACCATTTGACAGGGGCCGACCAATGGCATAGATACCCTGTCACATGGTAAGGGCAAAGGGCCATCGGCACCATCTTTATGAGTGGCAGCCGATGGCTCGAGAGCAGGAGATCGCTCCCCGCGCCCCCCCCCCGGACCACTGGTAATTTTAAAAGGTTTTGTGGGGGTCGGGAGAGTGGGGGAGACTAAGGGGGTTGGTTTAAAGGTCGGTGGGTTTTTTTTTTATCGGGCCATCAGCGCCATTTATATTAGTGGCAACCAAAATGATGCCGATGGCCCGAGAGCGGGAGATCGCGCCGGGACCCCCCCACTGGACCACCAGGTAATTTATAGGGGTGTGCATTCGTTTTGAACTTATAGGTAAAACGCAACTTTTTTTTTTTTTTAACTTAAAAAAGTGATGAGACGAAAACGATCGGATTTCCAACTTATTCAACATAGCTATGTTGAATACGTTGGAAATCGCGATTGTTGATCCTAAATAAAAATTGAAACCCCTCACCCTCCTTAATCCCTCCCCAAGACTTACCAAAACTCCCTGGTGGTCTTGCAGGGAGTCAGGACGCCATTTCTGAACTCCTTTGCGAGGAGCACGTGACGGCGTCACGTCGGAGTGACGCGGACATCACGTGATTCCCTGCGGGTTCGCTCCGGGACCCTCGTTGGACCCAAAAGGAACTTTTGGCCAGCTTGGGGGCAATTCTTCAAGTTCCTGTGTCTTTTTTCTTTGGATTGCTTCTTGAACTTCAACTTCTGCTTTGTCTGACCATGCCATTGATTCTCTCCGAACTTTGACCTCTGCTTTGCCTGACCACGCCATTGACTCTCTCTGGACTTCGACCTCCGCTTCACTTGACTACGCTTGACTATCTGTGATCAGACCTCAGCCTTGCTTGCCACTGCCTTCGGATTGCTGCCAGCCCTGACTCAAGCCTGTTCTTCGACGCCTCTTCAGCTTACTCTTTGGACTTGGTTTATTCAGGCTTCGGCCTGCTCTTGCTTGAGCATCTCCTGTCTGCTCTCGTTCATTGGTGCTCGGGTTTCCAGGCACCACCTTGTTCAGAGTAAGACTATACCATCCTCTACCTGCTGTCTCTGGGCTGCATCAGACTTTACTGTTACTCTAAACCGAGGCCCACCTAAGTCCTGCTGGCCCTGGCACCCAAAGGCTCAACCCGCGGGGAACGAGGTATTTTCAAAGAGAGCATTCATCACATCATGGATGAAACAGAATTCATGAACAACAGAACATGTTCTTAATAAATTTGTTTTGAAACCCATATTAACCATTAGGGATGTGAATCGTTTTTTAACTATTTAAATTATCATCCGATATTTTTAATATCATCATTAATCGTTAAAGAGTGCAATACAATGGAAATTCCCCCGATTTATCGTAAAAAAAATTGTTAATCGGGTTAGTGCGCACTAACAGAAAATGATACAATTTGACACTTTTCAGGTCAGTTAAGGTCAGTTAGGAATGAATATGTATTCCTATTGGCTGCCCTCTTATTTATTGATGTTACCAAGTTTCCCACTGAAGTGATGGTTTAATATATGGGGGATGGGAAATGGAAATGGTTGGTAGCTTGACAAAGGGAAGGGAAGGGGGAGGTGAAGGGCCAAGCAGTCCTACTCCCTGGTCTCTGAAGGACAGATCTCTTCAGACAATCAGAGCTGCTGAATGCAGGGGCTGTCTCCCCCTTTACATCCCTCTTCCCCCACCCCATTCACTGTGCTCAAGTTTGCAGTTCCTGTGTTAAACTAAACTTTTTTTTCACTAGAGTAGAATAAAATAAAATGAAGTACTTTGTGTATTAAACTAAGGAAACTTTACATAACATTAAATTAAGTATTTCTCTATATTCTACTTTAGGGAAACAAAACATTTAATAAAGAAACTTGCAACCTGAGCTTCAAAACATTAACATACTATAGAAAAACTAAACAAAAAACTTTATTATTAATTTATTATATTTACAGTGGTTAAATTTAAAGAGCATGCTGAGGCTAGACTGGCTACTGGCTAGTGGCTACTGCTGGCACTGTCACTGCTGCAGCCTGCTGGCACTTTTTTTCTCTTTCTGGCTAGTGCGTGCTATATCTGGTAGCAAAATGGCCACGGGGGACAGCACCAAGCATGCGCAGCTTAGTGTGCACCTCTAGCTAATGAACATTTCATCAAATGTTACTTTTAAACCATTAAGTAACAATTTTTTGACAGTGTGCACTAACTCGCGTTAGTGTGCACTAATCTTCCATTAGTGTGCACTAACTCAAGTTAGTGCACACTATTCAGAAAAACAATTTTTTTTGCAAAAAAATCATGCCGATCAGATTTTTTTCTCCCCCCAGCCAATCCAGATCGTTAAAACGATCGGGCACATGATTCACATCCCTATTAACCATTTGTAAACTAGTGGTACCAATGTATTAGCTTCATGACTCCATTAGGATAACAGTTCCATCAGGTTGCATTCCTTCTTCCTATATACAATTAACCTCCAAATCCAGTTGTTATTTATGACAAATGATCAATTACTTAAGTGCCTGCAATTAGACCTCCTAACTGAGGCTTTCAGGTGTGATTGTATGCCACCGATAAATCCAGTGTTGTTTGCACCAAATAAGAGCTTGAGATATATTTCCCCATATTGTAACTTGACTGTTTCCAGGCCGAAAAACTAAAGATCATAAATGTCATGATGCTGAGATAATCAATGATTTACCAGGGGAGCATGTATATGAGAATCACTTGTGCAACTTAAATGTTCATCTATTGAGATCTTCAACTTATGTTTAGCTTGTCCAATGTAGAGCAGATTGCATTGGCATAATATAGCATATATTATTTGCAGTATCATATGTACTGAATGGTTCAAAGTATGTTGTAAAAATAACATTGAATGCAAAAATGTTGGACTTCCAAATTTAGTTCGCATACCATAGTTATCACATTCCCTCTGGCCCAATATGTTGTTTATCTCAGGGCTAGTAATAGGGGCCAAAGTCAATCTGTCAGAAGGCAAAATGAAGCTTTTACAAAAAACTGAATGTTCTTCCAAAATGTTCCAATGTTTCCATATACTTTGCCAAATTAAATGGGACTTAGATAAAACTGGTGTTGCCAGGACATTTGGTTGTGGGATGAGCAGCCATTCATGATGAGCATATAGTGCTCTTTTGTATGCATTTTTCAATACCATTCTGGTATAACCTCATCCAGCAAAACTCTGGAACAATTTTTGTGCTGAAACTTTGATTTCAGACATAGATGAATAGTGTTACTGTCCTACTGGTATGTTATTATCTAGTGCCCTACGGTGTTGACTTTGATAAAGAAGAAGGTTATTATGATCTTTAGTTTTCTTTAAAATGGTGGCCTTCAACCCTTGAAATGTTACAGTAATTAAGATGTTACAAAATGAAATTTCTATAGAACTCATATGTGAGTATAATGAAGAGGCAGAGGTTAGGAAGGAAACAGGGGTTTTCCTAATACTTACTTTGAATAACCACTAATAGGGCAGGCACAAAACCTGAAAAATCAAGATCTGGGAGAGAACCTCCCTGGACTACATTTCCCTAAGTTCCCTACCACTCAACAGGAACTCTGGGACTCTGAGCAGGGAGGAACAAGTGAGAGGCAGAGCCAATTCTTCAGACATGGAAGAAACTCAGGCAAGATATATTGGGGAGGTGTTTAATCACAAGGGGGGAAAAGAAGGGGAGGCAAAGGACTTACCTTACAGAACCTATGGAGGTGGAAGAAGCAACAGGAACAGAACAAATTCAGGCACCTATGGTCACCTCAGACTAGAAATAAAACCAGTATAAGCTCCAATTACTAGCCCTTCTGAAAAACAGATTGAAATTGAACAAGGTATGGGTTTTGGTGGGTGGAGAAGTGGAAAAACCCGAGCAGGAGTAGATTGTTACTGCTATCACTACTAAAAGACCATGAGTTTATACAGTGGAATGTAAAATCTTGCTATTGGAAGTAGTAATTAGCAGAATTGCAACTAAACAATTAAATACAAGCCCTGCTGGCTAGGAAGTTGTTTTCCCTGTTTGCCAAACCATTTAAAGGAAGATAATTATTGTTAGCATTGCTGAACGACGGTCTACATATTGTCATTTTATAAAGCCAATCTGCTTCTGTACAGACACTATGAGAGTTAATGCTTGTGATTGTTCCTGTGGTTAACATGGAGAACCCCTAAAGGAGACAATATTAGGCCCTGTGGCAGTGCAAGAGGAGTTCAGGGTCATCAGGCTTGCTGGCTTTGACCAAGAGGAGGCCCTACTAAAGTGAAAACGTTGACCCAGAGCTACCAACGGGTAAAGCCTGAACCTTAACGGTGTCAAGAGACTGTTCTCACCAGTTGTTTGCCTCTGATGCCACAAAACAGGGTCGTCTGCTCCAGACAAAGTAATAATACACAGACAGATGGCAATACACACCTTACTGGGAGCACAGCTTTTCCCTTACAGCAAGATAAGTGGTCTAGGATTGAGAGAATAATCAGATGGAATAAATGGAGTAAGCGTTTCTTACCAAATCTTGCTGAGTACCTTCTTGTAGTGACCCTTTTGCATAATACATAAATTAAATCCCAGCTCGGCAACTATTATTATTGAAGTATGATAAGAAGCAAACAGAAAAATGTATACTGGCTGCACATCATTGAGGATAAAAAGGGACCCGCCCATAGTCTAAGCACTAAGGTTAATGATGTTGGTAGCAATAGTGCTGAATCTTCAGGTGAAGATAAAGGCCCTGGTATAGCTATAGGCTATGGTGATGCTGTTCATGGACCCACTGCAGCAACCAATAAACCACAGAAGTTAATGAAAAAATGAAGAGGATTCATTACTTCTATGTGGACTCCTGAAAACAGAAAGGAAATGATGTACTGCTATTTTTATGCCAGAATCCCTACTTTTACATCTTTGGAGTACACAAAGAGAACCCACCAACAAAGTGGTTGAAGAAGCAATTATGTCAAAAGCAAAGTTGCAAAAGGCATCAGATAAAAATCTTAGATCTTTATTTGGCCATATTATATCACAGAAATAACTAAGTGACAACATCTTAAAACAAATGAAAAATGAAGCTGAAAAAGAGATATCTGAAAAAAAAAAGAAAAGAAAATGTAGATAGGAACCCTCAAGGAAGAAAATAATACAATAGTAAAGGTATCAATGAACATTACAAAAGAGGCTGAAAGAAGAGGAAAAAAAGAGAACAATGACGTATCCAAACAAATAAGGACCATTGGAGCAGGGGGGTCCAAGTAGCTGGACAGGGTGGGGAAGGCAACTAATGGGGTGTCTCTGGGGGATGGGGTTAAACTGTCAGGTTGATTAAAGAATACCACAGTAAAGATACCAAAGACCAGTGCAAAACAAACCAAGAAGAGGAGCGAGAAGGAAAAGAATGAGACACCCAAACAATTAAGGACTATAGCGCTAAAGGTGCCCAAATGGCCAGAGGAGGGGGAGGTATCTGTGGCACTCCTGCTCGCAGGCCCAGCTGTGAGCAGGCGCTTTCCTCCAAGGCCCGGAGGCCACCATCTTGCTGCCGACGTTTTCTGCTCCCACGTGGCCCGAAGGCCACCGGTGTCCTTCTCATGCACGGCGGGCCCTGCCACCGTGCTTCAATGAGGCTGCAGCTGCCGCCAACGTCATCCTTGCTTAGCAGCCCGGAGGCCGCAGTCATCGGCTTTCCTTGTGGCTGGGTGCCACTCCCTGCTCCCTTCTCTGTGGCAGGACGCTGCCGTTGATGTCGGGGCCTGCCCTGTGGCCCGTTCTCCAGCTCCGGCTCCTGCACTACTCAGCGGCAGCATGGCTGCTGTCCATGGTCCTGCTCCTTCCTCCTAAGGGGCAAGGCCATGTCTCTCTGCCTGATTTAAAGGACCCGCGGCCAAATACGCCCCGGGTACCACCTGAACTCCTCCCAGAGCGTCTCCTAATCTTCAGCCCTACTTAAGGGCCTTGCTTCCACTTCTGCCTTGCCTTTGCAAGGAGCCAGTTCAGGAGTTGGACTGCTCCTGGATCCTGTTCCAGCTCTCTGGTCCAGGAGTCTCCAATGACGTCCTCCTCCTCCTCCTCTTCTTAAAGACATTCCATTTCCCATTGTCCTTGTCTTTGTTTTCTTATTCCAAGTCCTGATGTCCGAGTTCCAGTCCTGATGTTCAAGTCCTGATGTTCCATGATCCAACTCCTGATGACCGAATTCCAGTCCTGATGTCCGAGTCCTGATGTTCCATGATCCAAGTCCTGATGTTCTGTGATCCAAGTCTTGATGTCTGAGTTCCAGTCCTGATGTCCAAGTCCTGATGTTCCATGATCCAAGTCCTGATGTCTGAGTTCCAGTCCTGATGTCCAAGTCCTGATGTTCCATGATCCAAGTCCTAATGTTCCGTGATCTAAGTCTTGAAGTTCCGTGCTCCAAGTCCTGAAGTTCCTAGTCCTGAAGTTCCTAGTCCTGATGTCCCGGGTCCTGAGTACTCGTGCCTCTGGAGGTTCCTTATTTTTAAAGTCCGAGTTCCGGGTTCCAAGTTTGTGTTTTAATTCCGAGTCCATATCCTGTTCCGACTTCGGATGATCCAACGTGTTCACCACATTCCTGGCCTATCTTGTTTGTCCAGAGCTTGCCCCACTTCCCTCGTGGTCCACTCCAGCCCACGGGCTGTGTAGGGCACCTGAGATACCTTGCTCGCCTCGTCTGAGTCTCCACGCCCCAAGTTCCTCGTCTGAGTCTCGTTCCAAGTTCCTCATCTGAGTCTCCACGTCCCAAGTTCCTCGTCTGAGTCTCCACGTTCCAAGTTCCTCATCTGAGTCTCCATGATTCAAGTTTCTTATCTGAGTCTTCAACTCCAGAGTCTTCGTCTGCCCTTGTCTCCTGTCCTGGCTGCCGCCTTTGCCTTTCCAAGCGGCAGGTCCGAAAGGGCTTAGAGTGGTCGGAGGTTGCGTGGTTGGCCTCACAGAGGCTGTGCAGGTTGGCGGGGGCCTGGGCTTTTGGTCCTAGCCCAGACAGGACTTTGTCTCACCTGCCTTGGTGCTTCCTTGGAGCTCTTCTCCTGGCTCGCCAAGGTCCAAGGGCACACTTCTCCCTGGGATCGGGAGCGCTCCCTAGCATTCCCTCCTATAGATCCCCAACAGATTGTGAAGGCCATGTGTCTAGTGAGCATGTTCCAGTGTTGGGCCCATGCTTTTTTTCAGAATTCTCGATCCAAGAACTTTTGTGTCCTTAATCCTCTGAGTATTCCTTCTGCCTGCTGGAGGCACCAGTTGTGCTGAAATTTTTTTTTTTTTTTTTGGTTACCAGCCTGTCCATTTCCAATTTCCTGGACATTCAATATTCTGCTACTAACAACATTTTTCCTTCCTATTCCTTAGTTATTTTTCCGCAGTGGTCTGGATTACACAACCTGCAGGAGGCGGCTGCGTCCAGACCCTCGCCAGGTCCAGTCCTGGAACCTCTCTCGACCTGCAGGGGGTGCCTGCTACTGCTCCAGGAATCAACCCTGTTCTTCCCATTGTGATACTGGCTCTACTTCTGGGTTACAAATGACCTGCAGGAGGCACCTGCACCCAGGTTTCCACATCTAATGCCACTTCTGACTTCTTCATCATTAAGCATCTTCAACCTCTGGGAGCGTATCATCACTCCGAGTGTACTCCACAGCACTCCCAGGTATTTGGGTTAAATGACCTGCAGGAGGTGCCTGCACCCAAGACCACTAGTTACCAATGTCCATCTCACCAAGATTTTGTAATTTTCCCTGGGTACATCTTTTAAACGACCTGCAGGAGGCACCTGCACCCAGGAGTGATCATTGTACCTTTACATCTTGTGTTCTTTCTGTCAGCTCCACTGTCTTCTAAGAGTATCAACACGTCATGCTTCCCAAGTCACCAGCCTCGGTACCTTGCTTCTGACGATTGGCACCTAAGCTACCATCACATAGCAGAAACTAATCAATCAGACTTTGAAGTGAGCTTTGTACGTGATGATGTGACCATCTTGTGTTTTAAAGGTAACAATATGCATTTCCTCTTGTCCTAGTTAATAACTCTATTCTTGCAGCCATCTAATGCCACAGAAACATTCCTGGGATGTATCAGGTGTGTGTTGTTGGTTTCAGGTTGACTTATCTCCTGAGCTCCTAAGCCTGCTCTGCTCTGGTCAGTCAGAGGTGGGGCTTGGTTGAGGCAACTTTCCATTCAGTCAGTATCCAGGACAATGTTGAGTATGGCCGCCTTTTTCAAGAGGATAAAATTATCATCATTCTTTCTCCCTTTTTCTGCCTGTCTGTTCTGAAGTACTAGTAGAGAGAGATCTGCTGACCTCTGGAGATTTATTCTGAGAGCATTATATTTCTGCTCTATGGAGGAGGAACAATGGATTATCTCCCCCCCCCCCCCCAAATCTGGTCTTCCATATGGGAGAGGGTGCCTGACCTGAGTCCATACTACTTCATGCACATAATCAAGAAGGGGAAACAGCCTCATAAGGAATTCATTCCCAATCAATAATTCCTTTCTGGGGCTTTTGGTGATTAGAAATGGATGCTTCAGTTTCATCTTGCCTAACTGAATGGTGAGCCATGTCTTTCCTCTGATCTCCATGGGAATTCACCTATAGGACACTAGGGCACCATTACATGGGACTACCCTCGGGGCAGACCTACTGCCTAAGGAAGAGAAGAGCCTGTCAAACAAGTTCTGAATGACTAGGGTGACCTTCTAGATTCTGCTGAATACATCTTGTATTTGGATGGGGATTTTATAGTGGAGTCCCTGAGGTTTCAATTTTCCTAAGAAATTATTATGCTTCCTGACATCCAGAATGGAGGCTGAACTCATGTGCAGCTGAATATCACCTAGTACTGCAGACGTATTGGCATCAGCAGGTTCAAACAGGGAAGATTCTTTGGTATTGATAGTGGAGACCTGAGGAGAAAAAACATAATTAGTTAGTTAGTCACGGCATGCTAGTGGATTGCCCTGAGATATTGTTCCTTCTTGGGAGGTGCTAGGCCTAGTGATACTCTTAGTTTCTCCAGATATTTTCTGATATTTCTGGGGAACTTTCTCAGGTGTAGTAGGTATACTGTTTCTTGGGTCATTGATATTCTGGAGGACAGCCTTCAGCTTTGTCAGCTGGCTCTCCAAAGACTGCCTCTGATTTTAGTTTTGCCTGTGCTTCCAGTTGCAGTTCCTTTTGAGAGACTTCAATTCACTAGGGCCCTTTCCCAGATTTTCTGCCAGGGCAATGGATTGCTTCTGGAAAGGAGGCATCGTAGGCCTGTCAGACTTGGGATAAGAAGATAGAGAATTAATTTCAAGGCTTATAACAGGATGCTGATCTATAGTAGATACCTGGTTTTCCTTCTCTAATAAATAGCCTATCTACAAGGTCATACCTTAATAAGGAACCCAATGGGGCTCTTCAGGTATAAAAAGACTTCTATGAAACATTGAACTACCCAATGTAATTGAGGCTTTCAGTTGCATACACATGCATTTGATTCCTCTAAGGGTCCAAGAAGCCATTTGCCAGTACCATTGTTTGCTGGTGATGGATGTGGTGATCAAGTTTCCTTAGTCCTGCCATAAAGTCCATATATAAAGGCAGCATCTCCTTTATGAATGTATGTGTGGTCATGATGCTTAGGATTGATATGTTTTGGGTAGGTATAAGAATCAGTGAGTTCTTGTGAGTGTCATGAGGCAAGTTTGAAGTGAGCTTTGTATGTGGTGATGTGACCATCTTGTGTTTTAAAGGTAACAATATGCATTTCCTCTTGTCCTAGTTAATAAGTCTATTCTTGCAGCCATCCTCAGCCACAGAAATGCACTACAGAGAAGTTATTCAATGTTTTGTCACCTGTCTAAGAAAACTGCTATCACTGACCCACACAGAGGATTTCTATCCCTGAGTGTTCACAGTGTGCAAAAGGTTTGTGGTACAGCATATGTTCTACAACATGTGTGCCTGGCATCATCAATCTTGACCAGAGGAAGTGCTTGTGGAGGTTAAGGTGCTAGAGCAGAAGGGGAGGTAGAAACTTCAGATGCTGTGGCAACATCTCATAGGGATCAGATCATAAGTCATTACTTTAGCTGGGTGCTAGAAAGAAGGTGTATAGTTGTGTTTACTGAATTTTGTTTTGGTAGTTTGCTGATTTGGGTTTTACCTGGTGAGCATTTTGTAGATATACAATTTTTAATGTGATTTTTCTGTGTTTCATGTCATGAATTGTTGAAGATTGAAGATACATATGTTATAGAAAGCAAATGAACATTTTTTATCAATTCTGTCCTAGGAGGGATGGAATGAAGCTTCAGAATATTACAAAGCAGATATACTGTGGTGCAGAAAAAGTTCTTTGCTTCACAGTGCAGCTAATAAACCAGTGAGGGCCAGGCAAAATATGCAAAGGTGATAGGTTACTTCATATACATTCATTTTCCTTAAATCTTGTTTAGCATTGTCTATAGCTTTATTCTTATTATGACATTTGCTCCATCATAAGGATAAATGCACATTTTTATTTTATATATTATTTTTTCATTGTTGTTTATAGCACATAAGTGACATAAACATATTTAAAGGAGATAATATGGTAACTGAAGTTTTGGCAAACAGTTTTAGATTCTTTTCTTAATTTACGCAAACATCATGGCAGGAGCAGGCTCAGATGGCTTCCTCCACCCAATACCAGATTTTTGTGATATAAAAAGGATGATTCTGCCTATTAGAAAAGGGATAATGAGAGTCAAGCATATTTCAATGAAGCTGGTAAGGTAATATGGGGCAGATTTTAAAAGCTCTATGCGCGCAAAGCCCCGGGATGCGCATATGTCCCGGGCCTTGAAAAAAGGGGCAGGGTGTGGGCGGGGTGGGTCGGTCCGAGGGCGAGGCGGGGGCGGGACTGAGGCCTCCTGCACAGCAGCAAAGCCGGGGATCATGTGTTGGCAGTCGGCCGGCGCGCGCAAGTTACGCCTGCCAGAGGCAGGCATAACTTACAAAATAAAGGTGGGGGGAATTTAAGTAGGGCTATGGGGAGGGTTAGATAGGGGAAGGGAGGGGAAGGTGGGGGGGGCCGGAGGGAACGGAGAAAGCCAATGGGGCTCCCCTAGGGCTCGGCACGTGCAAGGTGCACTAGTGTGCACCCCCTTGCGCGTGCAGACCCCGGATTTTATAACATATGTGCAGCTGCACGCGCATGTTATAAAATCGGGCGTACATTTGTGGGTGCTGGATAGAGCGTACAAATGTACCCCGCGTGCGTAGGTATTAAAATCTGGCCCTATATATTTCCAAACAATAGCTTGACTAACAGTCTGCATAAAGTAGTTTAGTTTTCTCAAGACATACAGGATATTTGAGCTAAGTAGTAGAACAATAGGGATATGCTTTAATTCATTTTTTTCTGTTTTGATTTGATGTGCACTAATTAAAAACACAAGAACTTAAGGAAAACAAAAATACAAAAACAAAAAAAAAAAGAAAACGTTTGTCTAACTACACCTATGGTACAATATCTTTCTTCTAGAAATTGTTATGTTTCATTTTTAGATAAATTGAGCCCATAGTGCACATCTCCTAATGGCAGCTTAAGTTGATCAGAAGGTTCCAGACACAAATGACCCTATTTACTAAAGTGTTTCTTCCATTTATGTCTGTGTGAAAAATGCTTACTAAATCAGCTCTGAATGTATCACTACTTCTAATTTGCAAGACAGAATAACATGGTACTATCTGGGGCAACGCACTGGCACATCATCATAACTTTAGTGTTTTTCCTGACATGAAGTAAGTGTTACCTATAGTTAAGAATTATACATTCAAATTACAGTCTAAATTGGACAACACTTTGCAAATCTGAGCATAGACTTGTTAGTGCCTGTCTTTAAGGTACATAAGGTGGCCAAATGGAATTCTGGGAGGATTTTCAATTCCACTTAAGCATAATATATGGCAAGGTTTTCATTGTTATATAATTAGGCACATCTATATGCATTGTGTATATGTGTATGTGTGTGTGTGAATGGAAACCTTTGAGATATTTGAATGTCTCTATCATATATCCCTTACCTCATCTTTCCTCTAGGGTGTACATGTTTAGATCTTTAAGTCTAACACCATATGCTTTAGAACTAAGACCACTGGTCAGTTTAGTAGCCACCCTCTGAAACCACTCCAAGATTGTATTATCATTTTCAAGGTATGGTCTCCAGAATTGTGCACAGTATTTCAAATTAGGGATGTGCATTTATTTAAAATGAAATAGAAAATGTCAATGACATTGTCTATTTTGTCTCATTTCATTGAAACCATGAAACGAAAGAAAAATGCAGAAAATTCATTGTTTTTAAGTTTTGTTTTAGTGTGCACTAAGTTCTTTTACTGCACACTAAATGGACTTAGTGCACATTAACTTAGATTTAGTACATAATAGGTTCACAAAATTAGGTAAAAATGAAAAAAAAACCCCAAGAAACTATTTAAAAAAATGAAATAAAATAAAAATGACATGAAACGAAAATGACACACAAAAAAAGCACTGCATAATAGGGATGTGAATCGTTTTTTGACGATTTAAAATATCGTCCGATATATTTTAAATTGTCAAAAATTGTTAGAGCCACGATACAATAACAATTCCCCCGATTTATCATTAAAAAATCGTAAATCGGGGGAAGGGGGAGGGCGGGAAAACCGGCACACTAAAACAACCCTAAAACCCACCCTGACCCTTAAAAAAAATCCCCCACCCTCCCGAACCCCCCCAAAATGCCTTAAATTACCTGGGGTCCAGAGGAAGGGTCCCGGTGTGATCTTTTACTCTCGGACCTCCGTGCGTTGTAGAAATGGCGCCGGCGCTACCTTTGACCTGTCATATGACAGGTCAAAGGTAGCGCCGGCGCCATTTTGTTTTTTTGTCCCCCGACGTCAGGAGCGTAGGAGATCGCTCCCGGACCCCCGCTGGACCCCCAGGGACTTTTGGCCAGCTTGGGGGGGCCTCCTGACCCCCACAAGACTTGCCAAAAGTCCAGCGGGGGTCCGGAACGATCTCCTACCGCGAATCGTTTTTCCGTACAGAAAAACGATTCGACTGCAGGAGGTCGTTCCGGACCCCCGCTGGACCCCCAGGGACTTTTGGCCAGCTTGGGGGGGCCTCCTGACCCCCACAAGACTTGCCAAAAGTCCAGCGGGGGTCCGGAATGACCTCCTGCAGTCGAATCGTGATGCCGTACGACCGGCGCCATTTTGCATAGGAGATTGCTCCCGGACCCCCGCTGGACTTTTGGAAAGTCTTGTGGGGGTCAGGAGGCCTCCCCAAGCTGGCCAAAAAGCTTGCCAATAATCCCTGGGGGTCCAGCGGGGGTCCTGGAGCGATGTCGTCGTCGGCTGCCAATAATCAAAATGGCGCCGATAGCCTTTGCCCATACTATGTCACAGGGGCTTTCAGCGCCATTGGTCGGTTCTCCTACCATGTGACAGGGGCTGACCAATGGCGCCGGTAGCCCCTGTGACATAGTAGTTCAGAGGCTATTCGGCACCATTTTGAGCGTGGCTAGCACTAGCACACTGGGCACGCCACGGAGGGACAAATGGCACCCGGGACCCCGCTGGACCACCAGGGATGTTGGTAAGTCTTGGGGAGGGGGAGGGATCAGGATGGGGGGGGTGTATGTAATGTATTAAAATTAATTTAAATGCGTGGGGTGGGTTTTTTTTTTAGCTTTGTTTTCCCGCGTCATTTTTTGGCCCGGTTTCGGTTTTCCCCATTTAGTTTTTTTTTTTTTTTTCAAAAAAACTAAACGATAAAAACTGAACTTTACCACGAAGTATCTGAGTCAAAAAACGACCCGGTAGCAAAACACGAAGCACATCTCTACTGCCTACTAGGGATTTCAATTAAAATAATTATTTCTTTATTGGTGAATGAACACCTCTGTACCAATATATGTGAGTCTGGAAAACTGCCCACAGATGCAGTGCAGTGCCTTGATGTACACTACAACTGAGACTGCTCTGTGTGCACAAAAAAATGAAACAACAGAGAAAAGGCTTGACTGGAAGCCTGAGCAAGCACAATTCCTAGTGATGCTGCTTCTTGTTTGAAAATACCAACTCACACTATCTCCCACCCACATCCTGCCTTTGCCTGCACCAACTTACCTCAGAGGGCTAAGATAAGCAGCAAAATGCCACTGCTGGCAGCTTGTCTCAGTGGGAGAGACAGAGAGACAGTCTGAGTTCAATAAAAACAAGTACGGTCAAAAAAATCCTTGCTGGCACAGCATCAAAAACAAATATATTTTTTAATGGAAAATTCTATCAAAGTAGCTAGCAATTGAATACAGATTTGAGACACTCGGAGGGAGCTCAAAAGCAACGACCTTTGCAGGCAAAACCCTAAAAGAAAGTTTGTGGCATGGCGTGTGCTTAAAGTATAAATAGTACAGTGTCATCAGGAACAGTGTCACAGAGCACTGAGAGAGAGTGGCGATTGGCTGCATTAGAAAAATGCTTAGCTTTGATAGGTTGCATTCTCGTCTCCTTGCCAACCTGTATGACCCACTCTATGATAGGGCTGTGAGGTCACATGACTCACAGGAAAGGGCTAGTTTTTGCTATGGATACTCCCACATGGCCTTCTCCTATTTCAAATGGCCACTAAGAAATCACTGAGAACCAAAAGAATGAAACTAATATGATGTTTTATTTGTGGGGGATAGCCATGCATTTCGTGAACCCACGAATCAAACAAACAGGGACTTATGCGTTGCAGATTGCACATTCATTGAAAATGAATGCACATCCCTAATAAACAGTTGCCATTCTGTTGGGTCATGGTCACTTCCGAGAGCACAAAACAATCCATTGATGTTACAGCAAAAAAATCAGACTGACTACTTGGATGAAATATTTTGTCAAATATTCACGACGGCTGCAAAATACTGAAATTTTTGTATCAGCCTACCTCCTCATCCTCATCATCAAGGGTCTACACCTCTGGCAGTTTTGTAACAGGAAGACTGTCATCATGCGGTACTGGTCTCATTGCCGATGCAAGGTTAGGGTACTCAGAAAACTTCCTGTTCTTTTATGAGTATCCTGACACATTTGTCATGCAGAAGTAACAGTCAGTTATATGATCTTTCAGTTCTCTCCATATCATTGGGATGGCAAATGGCATGGATGGTTGCACAACTTTCAGCCAAGCTCGCAGACTACTGGCACAAGATGTGTAACATATATGAGGAGCCCATGCTCTGTCCTGGTCACCAATTTTGCTCCCAAAGTATATATTTTTTTATTTATAAGTTTTTGTTATACCGTCATTCGGTAACTTCCATCATAACGGTTAAGAATAACATTTTCCAATACATTTCAATTCCTAGAACACATATCATCATTTTAACAAAACTGATAACTATCGAATATTCCTAAAAACATAATTAAAATGTCAATATATATCGTAAGCCTTCTTAATGAGTGCAGTCATACTCCTTTTCTGTGCTTTCAGAGTAAACTCACCACAGATGTAACAAAATGTGTGACGGCTATTACAACATTGGCGCAACATTTCATAAAGTATATGAAATAAAATCCACAAGCTTTAAACTCAACAGTTTTAGCAATACAATTTGCTTATTCACCCAGATGTTGCATAGGAAACTACTCTTTGCTGCTGCTTATATAAGGCTGCGTCGCCATGGAAACAAGTTGGAATCTTGCAGCCAAGCTGGGGCTTACCTGAGCAAGTTCTGGCATGATCAGGCAGAGTTTCTTGGTGTATTTTAAAAAAGGTTAGTCTCTGTTACATGTTACGTTGCTTATGGCCGTCAAAAATATGACATGAATTTTAAAAATCATAAAATCTACTGTCCAGCATGAAAATATATATGTATTTGAGATTATGTTTAAAAATTTCACAATTATTGTAACACAAAATTGACCATTTCTCAAAAACTGTACATCATGTACAAATTTCGAAGTACTATCTATGATCAGCATCAAAAAATCTATTTGGAACACCAAAGACCTCCTGCACTCGAATCGTTTTGCCGTACGGCTGGCGCCATTTTGCGCAAAATGGCGCCGGCCGTACGGCAACACGATTCGACTGCAGGAGGTCGTTCCGGACACCCGCTGGACTTTTGGCAAGTCTTGTGGGGGTCAGGAGGCCCCCCCAAGCTGGCCAAAAGTCCCTGGGGGTCCAGTGGGGGTCCGGGAGTGATCTCCTATGCTCCTGACATTGGGGGACAAAAAACAAAATGGCGCCGGCGCTACCTTTGCCCTGTCATATGACAGGGCAAAGGTAGCGCCGATGCCATTTCTACAACGCACCGCAGGCCCGAGAGTAAAAGATCACACCGGGACCCCCGCTCTGGACCCCAGGTAATTTAAGGCATTTTGGGAGGGTTCGGGAGGGTGGGGGATTTATTTTAAAGGGTCGGGGTGGGTTTTAGGGATGTTTTAGTGTGCCGGTTTTCCTGCCCTCCCCCGATTTACACGATATTTACAAAACCAAAACCGCGACGATCCGATTCCCTCCCCCCCCCAGCCGAAATTGATCGTTAAGACGATCGATCACACGATTCACATCTCTAGTGCCTAGTCCCCTGAGCAAGGATGAGAGCACAGAAACAACAAAATCCCCTCTTCTAGAATATCACTTTAAACCTCCCTCTTATTCTCCTTTTCTCATAGTCTTATGTGCTTGCTTCTGTCTCATGCTCTGGGGTCACCTGTGTCAGGTGTTTATTACAAACTAGTCAGTTAGTATACAGATTTTCTGTGCTAGCCATCTAATTTGGTTGGCCAAGATTAGGTGTGCCAATTGCAGGCTTTGGATAGCTGGATTTAAGCTCATTTTTATCCCCAACATAGCCAGCCAGGTTGCAGCTGAACATTGGCTTAATAGCCACCAAACTCTGACCAGCCAAGTGAGACACCTAGCAGTACTTTGCAAATCTACCTTTTGTGGCTGGCACTACCTACATATAGGGGTAGATTTTAATAAAGTACGCCGGCTTTTAATAGATACGCGAGTAGCCGCACGTATCCTTTAAAATCTGGGGTCGGCGCGCGCAAGGCTGTGCAAAATTGGCAGCCTGCGCGCGCCGAGCCGTGCAGCCTGCCTCCGACCCTCCGAGGCCACTCTGAAATCTTACGTGTGTACCCCTTTGAAAATCTGCCCCATAGTATATATGGCAATAACAGCATTGGCAAGAAAAACACTAGTAGGAAATTTGAGATTATATACACTTATAAAGATTGCAATTTTCTTTCAATTTTTCTTGCAGAATTTCAAGACCACAACTGCCAACATGAAGAGAGAAATGGTTAGTTGGGATGTACTATAGTTTCCAGCTACCAATGACCTGCTTATTACAGGGCATGATAATGTGTAATTAATCTGATATAACAACATTTAGGAAAACAAAATAAAACATATTTTGCAAGAAAAAAAGAAAGAATATAATAGTACACAAGTGCTGTATATAAACTAAATAGGCTTACAGATTATATTTAAAACACACTGAGACAAGCATAAAGCAGAATAGCCTGAAGAAGCAAGAATGCGGAAGTGAAGATACCACAATTAAAAATAAACCATACAGTTCCACGAAAGACATCCATCAGAGTTCCTCAGGAAGTGATGTAGCTTTAAAAACTCCAGCACTGGATCTATGAGATTGCTTGCTCTTCACTTTATCATATAAAGGAAATTATGCGTTGTGTACTATAAATCACGGCTGTGCTTAGGTTAAGGTGCTGTTTATCCATCAGGTATTTAGCCTGACCTTTGTTGGGCTATGTGGCTTGTCTGTCTGCAAGTCTTCAGATCACGAACAGAGCACCAGATCTACTGAAAACCAGCTGACTCAGATGTGGATGAAATATTAGCTTCTTCATTATACACAACTTCTCTCTGGGATTCCTACCCCCTTTAGCTTTGCAGCTTTCTGCAAGGTTACATATTCCTATCAACAGTTGCCTGGCAGGCTTCACACAAGGATGCTCATTGCTCGTGTTCTCAGTTCAACAAGACTTTTGCTCCTTTTACATTTTTATATTTCCCAGTGCACCAGCTATAAAGAAGCTTGATTCACATAGCATATTTCTGACTGGAAGAAGGTGAATATCAGCAGCAGATATTTAGGTTTTGTCAAATAATGACTCTCAGAAAAACAGACATTTAAACTGAAAAGAAAAAAAAAATTTCGACAAAACTTGAAAAGAGAAAACCATATCACAGAGGAGGACGGACCACTGTAAGCACTCCATTAATGCTATCAGTGCCTTCCACAGACGTGTCTATGGAGCCTAGTTTCCCAGATGCATATACGCCTTTTTACACTGCTCTGGCAATCCTCTGACTCCAAAATATGAGTAACTATGATTTTGATGCATGCTGCCACCACTTAGCTTCATTCATTTCACTGGGAGCATTTCCAACATGTTTTTCTTTTCCTGAATTTTCTATCCATTTCACACCTGTTATGTTGTCCAAAAATGCAACTTAGCAGCTGCGTGCATGTTATAAAATCCGGGGTCGGCGCGCGCGCCGAGCCCTAGGGGAGCCCCGATGGCTTTCCCTGTTCTCTCCGATGCCTCTCCGAAATTGGAGCGGCTTCGGAGGGAACTTTCCTTCCACCCACCTTCTTCTCCCTTCCCCTACCTAACCCGCCCCCCAGCCCTACCTAACCCCCCCCCCTCTAACCTTTGTTTGGCAAGTTGCGACTGCCTCCGGCAGGTGTAGGTTGCGCACGCAGACCAAGTGCCGGTGCACGAGGCCCTACGGAGGCCTTTGTCCATGCTCCCGCCCTGCCCCTTTTTTCAAGCCCCAGGACATACACGCATCCTGGGGTTTGCGCGCGTGCCGGGCATATGCAAAATATGCTCGGCGCATGTAACCCCCCTACGCACGGAAATCCAGCTGGATTTATGCGCGTAGGGCTTTTAAAATCTGCCCCGTACCTTTTAAAAAGCACCAGTTAACAGCTATTTAAGTGTCATAATATGGAACCAGGGTCAGTGTTCAGAGGAAGGGGGGACTGCCAAGTCAATTACTCAATGTCCCCAAGCCACACAGTGACTTACAGGCTCACTGTCACAGACCTATATCTGAAATAACATGGCCAAGTCCTGGACCAGCCTGTCCCTCCATCATTAGAAACTTAAAGGTGAATTTTAAAAGCCCTGAAAATGCCAAAACTGGGAGATATGCACACAAGTCGAGCTAGCATGTGCTGAGTGGATTTTAAAAGCCAACCAAGGATGTGCGAATCTTTCGCTGAGCGCCCAAGTAAAAAGTTTCTAAAAAGGGGTAGAGTGTGGGCATGGTCTGCGTGGGGCGTGGGGGTGTTGAGGCTTTCGCATCCTTGCATGTGCTGGGGTCACCTGCTGTGTAAATTTACTTCTGCTATGGATGGCATGTAAATAGTAAAATAAAAAATATAGGCAAGGCAGAGAAGTTTTAAAGGTCGGGGCTAAGAGGGGGGATGGATGGCTATAAAATTAGGGGGATTTGAAAGTCCTATCCCTAAACTGGGTGGACTGTGAACAAATTGGAAAAACTACCTATGGTGTTGGTGTGCGTTCCTTGTAAAATTTCCCCATTTACGAGGTAGATGCAGGATTTTGTGCATATTCACATGTCCATTTAAAATTGTAAAACATGGGCATGCATCTAGGCTATTTTAAAACATGCACACATATACATACGTACATTATAAAATAGAAGCATTCATGGGTGCAGGCTGATGAAGGCGCACACATGTGTGCCAATGTGCCAGTATTAAAGTTACCGTCATAGAAAAATGATAGCAGAAAAAGACTGTATGGTGTATCTAGTGTGCCCATCTTCCCATCTAATTTAGTTTTACAATTCCCAACACTCCCTCAGTGATCATCTGTAATTATCCCATGATTTCTTGAATTTAGATACAGTTTTTGTTTCCATCACCTCCAGCGGGAGATAGTTTCATACATCCACTATCCCCTTTGCAAAAACATTTTTCTAAGATTACTCCTGAGTCTATCCCCTTTTATCCTCATCCCATGACCCCTACTTCTAAAGCATTCCTTCCTGTTGAAAGAGGCTCTTCTCCTGTACATGGAAACCTTTGCGATATTTAAATATATCTATTATATCTCCCTATCTCACCTTTTTTTTAGGGTATACATTTAAAATCTTTAGGTCTAGCCCCATATGCTTTAGAATGAAGACCACTGACTCTATCCAACGGAAGTCTCCAAAGTTGTATACAGTATGCCAAATCAGGTCTCACCAGGGACCTATACAGGAACAATATTACCTCTCTTTTTCTTTCATGCTGGAACTTATGAGAGGATATCTTACCCTCCAAATGGGAAGGAATTCTAGATCTGGAATAACTAGAGGATTTAAATAGGCTGCTTCCCTGGGCACGGGCTGACGTACATGTGCCAACGTGCATCACGTACTGGTATAAAAATTACTGTCATTGATTCACACACAATATAAAAAACTGTAGCAATTGTATGCGCCCTCATGTACGTGTATATGAGCATGTGCAGCTTTGAAATTTATCCTCTGAGTGAGGGGTAGGGCATCAAGAGGAGAGTCATTGCCACTCCCAGGAATGGAGTACAGACTGAGGAAGCAAGAGGAATGGAATCAACACTCCCCGACATTGGCTGAAAGGTAAGTCAACAAGAGGAGTGACATCAACATCCAAATGCACAGAGTGAGGCAACAAGAGGAAAGTGTAGCGTTCGTGCCTGCTCTTCGCCCTCGCTCCACTACCTCTTTGGTGACTCCCTCTGGGTCTGATGAACGGCCTACTCCCACAGCATCTCCATGCCGCTTCTCTCTGGAGTCCCCAGACCGGCCTGACGCTGCATATCTGCCATGTTCCTGATAGCATAGGGCGCGTGCGCATGCGCGCTCCGAAGTTTGTACCAGCAAGGGCGCAAACCTCGGGGGCGTCCCCCCGTAGTGACGTCATCCGCTTCCAACATAAAAGGTCTTTGCTTATGCTTACGAATCGAGTTAGCAAGGATTCGTCCAAGCTACTCTGCCTCCTCAGACTTTCTAGGGGTACCCGCTCGTCGAGGGCCTCGCTCTCTCTTCTTGATTTCAGATTGCTAAGATGGGATCCGGTACTCACTCCTCGAGGGCCTACGTCTCTGGACGCTCAGAAGACTTCTTATTGCCTGGAAGCGATCGCAGACGTGAACATTGTGAGTTTCTATTCCACTTGCATATAGGAACCGGTACTCGCTCCTCGGGGCCCAAGTTCCTAGAACTCTGAAGATTCTCTTCTGTCTAAGACGCTGTCGCAGGTACAGAGATCATGAGTTCTCTGTACTAGGAACCAACACTCACCTAGAGGCTCGTGTTCCTGAATATACTAACTATTCTTTATTGCCTAGTAACCATTACAAAGATAAATAACTGTGAGTTACCATCGCTCTTTCAGAGCTGTCCATGGAACCAGGTACTCGCTCCTCGAGGGCCTAACTCTCTCCAGCTACTGAGCCCTCTTAATAATCTATGTGAGTATATCATCTACTTCTGGTTATGTATCCAGCATACCCTGTCTACTCACTATCTATGAGTCTCTCTCTACAGCTCAGCAAACCCGGAGATAGCAGTTCCAGGATCTGAAGGACTTCAGCCCTGCCGGGCACATCAGCACACTACTGCCAACTCTGGTGGATCTACTACCTGTCTAATAAAGAACTATCTGTGTCTGTCTCAGTGCTCCAGCCTAGTCAGTGGTCCCTCTCATGATATCCTCTTGAGGGCACTGTCATCTGCCATCGGCCAAGGATTCACCATTTCTCATTAGAATGCTCAGCTCTCTCACTTCAAGAGCTGAGTACATTGCTAGTCCCTCCCTTCTGGGAGAGTAACTATAACAGTAACTATAACAGATTGCTAACTCCTAGCAGAAAAGATAACAGAAAGGCATCAAAAAAGCAAGACACAGAATGAAGAGGTTAGCAGGGAAGAGCAAACTGGAAATCAAGAGTGACAACCGGAAACAGTACAACAAGCTGTGTTATGTGCTTTTTGCATGCTCATGAGAGAGAGAGAGAACCTAACTATAAGGCCCTCATAGTAGTTAGTTATTTATAGGAGGCCTACCTAGTTACTCGAGATGAGGTTTAGGTATTAGTGTAGGGGTTAGGGGCCACTTTGACATTCAGAGTGAGACGTACGAACAGAACAGTACACTCTTGTAAAGATTTGATGTCTTTTGGAGTGAGGAAACTCACCCAAAGATGAGATTTGTACAATGTTCCCTCAATCTAGCTTGATGTTACCCAGCTAGGCACTCTCTCTCTCTCTCTCTCTCTCTCTCGTGGTTGTAGGTAGGAATTACAACAATTGCGGTAATGCACTAAGATAGTGTACTTTGTGATAAATAAGCTATTACCATAAAACATGCCCCTCTTCCTATCACATGTGATAGTTTGATGAATCCAGGCCTTACAGATCCTTCAGAATTCTACATGATCTCTAGGTTTTGGGGACAAAACCTAGAGAGCATGTAACTCCTTATTTATAGCAGTTGCATTGGCTCTTATTAGAGAATCAAAATTAAAGTTCTGGTACTAATCTTTGAAAATAGAAATGCCATCTTGTCTTGCTGAGATATTAAGCGCTTACAATCCCTCTGCCATGCATAGTATTTTCAGTTCCCCTAGCTAATTATATTTTCTTATGATTTGGTCTTTTTAAACCTCTATGGCAGTAGTTGGTAGAATGAGGCTATCCACCTTCTTGATTTATCTGCCAGATATTACAAACTATGAAAAAACAAATTAGAAACTATTATAGCTTTTCTAATCATAGGTCATAATTGAAGAACCTGAAAAGGTTGTTTCATGAAATTGCTGGTCTATATAATGTGATGGTGAAATCAATCGCACATGACAACACCCAATGGAAGGGATGTACTGTAATGGCAAGCACATTATTCCCTGAATGTGCAGGTAGTTTGTGATTCCAACTTGTTTATTTTGAATGTAGTGGCCAAGTTCCTTGGATCCTGCTATGACACCTATACTGTACATCACATTGCCATCTTTCAGATGTTTAAGGTAGAGTGATATAGGAATGTATGTACACTTTTATTCTTAACTTTCTTAATGACAAACATGCACTTTCCTCTACAAACCAGGGAACTCTTTCACTATCACATAACTAGTACTTTTCAGAAAACTCTTGGGCAACCTGGGGCTGATAGTCAGCTGCTGAGCGGCTAGTTAAGTTAGCTGGCCGTACCTATCCAGCAAACCTAACTGGGATATTTAGAAGCGCCGCCACACTACTGAATATTAGAGATGTGCAATCGTTTTTCACGATTTAGTCAATGCCAACGACATTGTCTAAATCGTCATTGTTGGGGAAGTTGGGAAAAAGAATCAAAATTCCACGAATTTTCGGGTTAAAGTCGGTTTTTTATTACTGCGCACTAACGGATGTTAGTGCGCATGGACTATCCGTTAGCGCGCAGTCGCTGGACGTAGTGCGCAGTACATGGCGCCTCACCATACTGCGCACTAACGGATTATTAGTGCGCGCTCAGTACATGGCAGTGCGCGTTGATATATGTTAGTGCGCACTAACGTAAATTGATACTAAATTGACACTTTTTTTTAAATTGAAGGTTGAATATGTATTCCTATTGGGTGTCTTCTTGTTTTTTATTCATTACCAAGGTTACCAACAGCCAAGGTGCTGTTTTTTACAGATTGTTTTATATGGGGGATGGGGAATGGGAATGGGGGATAGAGCTATTAGCTTTTAGCTTGAAGTTCTAATCCTACTGTAGTAGTGTGTCTGTGGATATTGTGATTAAGTCATCAATCATGTGACTAGAATTTGTTTGATATATTATGCATAATATTCATTTGCATCATTTTTGAATTGGCCACTTAAATTAATAGGTTTATTTTCCCTCCTACTTTTAGTCAATAGGTAGCTATAATAGCTATATAATAAGGGGTGCTCTGCTTATGTGTTGCTTTTGTTTTGTGGGTTTGAGGAGAAAACATCAGTCAATCAGTCATTATAGGTAGCTGCAGCTGTTGATTGATAGCTAATATTATACAGCCTTTATTGTTATTAATAAGGGGTAGCTGCTAGCTGGCTTAGCTAGCTGATACTAGTATCAGCCTATGATACTAGCCAGCCAGCCAGTAGCCATTGCCACTAGCCACAGTAGCATATAGCTACTGCTAGCAGCCAAGTACCACTAGCCAAAATAGCCAATAGCCACAACCAGTGAGCTGAGCTGAGCTCTACTCTTTTTTTCTGTTTCTTGAGTGAGCTCTTCGTTCGCAGCATTCCTAGCCTAGGCATAGGCAGGCACCAGCACTCCAGTCCAGCAGCAGTGCTTGCTTATAAAGGACAAGGTAGGTGCTTTGACTGCTTTCTGAACATTGTAGCAGTAGAGTTTTAATAGATTTATAAATATATAAAATTATATAATATTATATTTATCAATATTATATAGATGTATGTGTAATCTACTAGATTTATCACTAATAGTGTTTATAGCTAGCTAGCCATAGCCAGTGACACTAGGCTAATAGCTAGCTTGGCTATTAGCCTAGTGTCACTGGCTACTAGCTATTAAAGCCAGTGAGTCACTACTATCAAATCAATTCTACTACTAAACCTATAATTGGCCAATAGTCTGTCCAATATCCTATATTATGTTTCTTGTGCTTGGCTTAAGGCTTCTGCTCCTGTGTGTGAGATTTGTGGGTAAGACTTGAAGTGGGAGGGAGAAGTTATTTTAGTCCAAAGAACAGAATAGGCCTGAAAAGGATATGAAAAAATAAGAATAGGACTTCTCTAACCTCAATGCTTGGCTTGCATGTAGTATTAACAGAAAAGCCTAGCCAGTCCTGCCAGGAGGCTAATGTAATGAGTGAACTGAAGTATTGCAGCCTAGTTTCAGTCTCAGTCTGCTGCAGTTTGATGTTCTGGCCAATGCATGGTATAAATTGCAATATAATATATTAGTAAGTATACTATATCAAATTATCAATTGTCAGTGTCACTCACTGACTAATAAAAAATAATCACTATATCCTTCTTTGTCCTGTGGTCTGGGGGTAGCCTTAGCAATAGCTAGCTAGCTAGCTAATGCTATTAGCTCAATAAAGTTTTAAAAATGAATACCAAACTAATTTATTAACTTGTTTAATGTACTATATTTATTATATATTTCTTTGACCACAGGATCATAATGCCCCTACCAGTACCCTCTGGAAAAAAAACGTGTTGCTAGTGATAGTGCTACTGGAAAGAGCTGTCTGCCAGTCCCTAGGAAAAAACTGCGATTTTTGAGAAGAAAGAGGATGTAGAAGTGCAAGGAAACTTGTTGCAAGGGAAGGAACGAGCAGAATTTGAGGGAAAGGTGAAAAGATTAGATGAAAGAATGGTGCTACAGAAAATATTTGATGATGATGAAGAATCAGATATTGAGGAGGAGGAGGAGGAGGAGGAGGAGGATGATGATCAGGAGTTTTTGGCTAGTAAACATTCAGAGGAGAAGGAGGAGGAGGAGAACAGAAGCAATGACAATGTTAGTCAGATTGCAAAACAAACAACTACTGCCAGTGCCAGCAGTATTGCTGGTACCCTGTCCCCTACACCATTTGAACATCCACGTGTGACTACTACTACTACTACTACTATTTCTACTACTAGTATGAAAATGACAAGTATCCAGCCTAGAGTAAGGAACAGTACAAGGACATCAAAGATTTGGAATCATTATCATGTTGTGGCTGACCAGAGATTTGGACAATGTATCCATTGTAAAAAGATGGTGAGCCGTGGAAGAATTATTGGACATCTTACTAACAGCAACATGAAATATCACCTTGAAAGAGAACATAGAGCACTGTTGCTTGCAGAAGAAGCTGGTCCCACCGTGCTTGCCCAGGCTTCAAGTAAAGCAACAGGGAAGCAGCCACAGAAGGAAAGTAGTAGTACTAAAGAAGATACAGATTGTGTGCATCTGCAGAAGCAGCAGTCTCCTCTTCCTCATCCCCAGCAGCAGCGGCAAGCTACCATGGAGCAGATGGGGTGGTGTTCTTCTGCAATGTCACAGAGCAGGAAGCAGGCAATGTCTAAAGTGGGTACACGACATATTGCTCTAATGATTGCTTTGGATGATCAGCCACTGCAGATTGTAGAAAATGAGGGATTTAAGCGGATGCTCCATTATTTCGCCCCTTACTACAAACTTCCTTCAAGAAGTACATTTAGCCGTCAGGTGCTTCCTTCCCTATACAGAAAATGTCGTGCTGAAATGCAGATTATGATGGCAAGGGCAAAGGGGAGGAGCATCCATCTCACCACTGATGTTTGGACTAGTATGAATGCAATGCATGCATATTTGTCTCTAACAGCACATTGGTGGCAGCTGGATGAGGCATTAATACCTGTAAGCACTAGCAGCATTGGCAGTGGCAGTGGCAGCAGCTCCAAAAAGGTTTCGCCAGGATACCATTGGGCTTTACTGCATGCTCAAGTGCTAGACAAGAGACATACTTCAGAAAATATCTTACACGCAATTCAGGGGATGATGGAAAAAATGGAATGGGCTCCTTAGAAGCAGTGATATGGAATGCTTAAATGGATTTTTCATTACTGACAATGGTTCCAATATTATTAAGGCTCTGGCTGATGGCAGATTCAGCGGCATCCGATGCTTTGCACATACCCTGCATCTGATAGTGAGGGATGCTTTGGGGCTTAGTGGCAAGGAAGGTGGTACTACTACTAGTTGTAGTAGTCAACTCCTGAAGCGGTTGATTGAAAAGTGTCGCAAAATAGCTGGGCATTTCAATCGTAGTGTAAAAAGTGGGAAGCAACTCAGAAAGAGGCAAATAGCAGTTGGCGCACCTTTGCACAACCTTCTTCAGGATGTGCCTACCAGATGGAATTCCACCTATCTTATGTTGGAGAGGTTGTCTGAACAGCAGACACCTCTTCATGATTTGGCAATGGCAACTGAAATTGGATTGGAAAATCCTCTTGGATGTCAGGACTGGACAAACATTGCACACATGGTGCATGTCCTCAAGCCTTTCAAAGTATATACTGATGCATTGAGTTCAGCTAATGCCACTTTGGGTGGTGTCATCCCTGTAGTAAACTATCTGGAGGAGGTATTACAGGAATTTCTGCATCATCCAGATTTCTCTAAGGAAGTGTTAATGCTTGTTAAATGCTTAAAAGAGCAAGTTGAAAAAAGATTGAAACCTCTCATGCAAAGGGATTGCTATATGTTAGCCACGATGTGTGACCCACGTGTGAAAGGCAGTATTGCTCTCAAGAACAATGCTCTTACACATTGGAAAAAAAAGTTGATTACAATGGTTGAAAACATAATGTCTAACAGGGTCTGTTCCACTGGTAACGATGAAAAAGAATTAGTATTATCCTCTCAGTCTCCAACTCCATCCTGCTCAAGTACTAGTATGATCAGCTGCTCCCCTACCCCTTCCATAACACATCAAAATATGAGTCATTCCACATTTAATGAACTGCCTGCCATGTCACAAGCAATCGCATCAGCTGTTGGCAGAAGAGTTACTACTACTGAGTCCTACCTGCAGGAGAATGTTTCAGAACTGCATGTTAAGAGTTTTCTGTCTGAGCCAATTCAGAGCATGGACTCAGATCCCTTGAGATATTGGGCACAGAAAGCTTCAATGTGGCCTGATCTTGCAATACTAGCACAGCACTTTCTTTCCTGCCCGCCAACAAGTGTGCAAAGTGAAAGAGTATTTTCAATGACAGGGAACATAGTGAGTCCACACCGTGCACGTTTGTCTCCAGACTTAGTCGAGCAATTGGTTTTTATCAAAACGAACTTTCCACAGCTTGGGTATCCGAACTTTCCCTGTGACTGGGAGGAGTGAGCCTCTTGTCGAGGGCCGAGATCCAAGGTCAAGGGGTGGAAGAGAGGCTTGGCTCTATGCAGCTGTGCTCCCCGCATCGCTTGCTGGGGTGCCCGGCCACAAGAGGCAGCAGCGGCCACAACACTGCCGCTGCTGCCTCTTGTGGCCCACAGGAGAAGCCAGTCTGGGAGTCACAAGACATGAACACTCTGTCCTGCTGCGTCTCCAACACAGGCTTCTCACTCCCAGGCTCCTTTCCCCCAGTGTCCACCTCTGAGGCAGGCAAGTCCTCGCTGGGTTCTTCTGCCTCAGCGTCCATCTCCGACAGCATGATTGTGTGAATGAAGTATGAAAGAATTTCAGGCCAATACAATATAAAATTGCACTTACAGTGCACAGAGAGGTTGATACTCTAACAAAGTAGCTAGTGGTTGTACTAGTAGTAGCTAGCTACTAGCTAGCTACTACTACTAGCTACTACTTGGATATCCAGTTTATATCCAACTAGTAGCTACTACTACTAGCTACTAGTTGGATATAAACTGTTACTGTTATATCCACTACTGTAACAATATATTGATTAACCAAATATATACAAACACCCTTGAGTGTAATAAAAAGAGAAAACTGAGCACCCAGAAGTTGTACATTTCTGAAGGATTTTTTGTTCATGAGTCTGCTTTCTCCTAGTCCTTACTCCTACTTTAGTATCACAAGCATTAAAGTTTTTGCTTCAAATGGCTGTCTTGGTCATGGAGCAATTTTTGGCATTGACGTGTGAGTCATTGCAGTAGCTTGAGTGCTGCACACACTGCACACAGTGCACAATATTGTATTGGCCAGGTTGAAAGATGTGTGAATGGTCAGTAGCCACGGTTGAAGCCTTGACGTTGGCGCTACTGCTCACAAGTATACAACTTGTGCTAATTCAGCCAGACTGAATGTTGTATGGAAGTGTATGACTAACTTAGTTACTACTAAAACAATGAAATATGTTGGATTATAATAGACATACATCCGTACATGTCTGCTCTTTGTAATTTAGTAGTACCATACTATATTATTTATGAATAATTATTATTAGTTAAATGACTAATAAAATAATATATAAAAAAGAACAAACAAACATTTTTAACAATGTTAACATTTATTTTTTTTTACAAATATTTAACTATTAGAAGACATTAACAAATTACAATAGACAAACATTTTTGTCAAAAAAAATAAATTAAAATAAAAAAAAACCAGCCCAGCAGCCCAGGTCAAGGCGAAATATGATGCCTTGACTTCATGATGTTGCAGCAGGGTCAGGCTCATGTGGAGAGGAGGGTGCCGCCACTGGAGAAACCTGCTCTGAAGCAGAGGGAACTGGCACCTCCTCCTCATGAGGCATCTCATGAGGAGGAGAAGCCATTTCCCTCTGCTCCTGAGGGGCCTCCTCCAGGGCTAACAACCTCCTCTCCACATTGCTGACACTGGCCTGCACCTCTCCGACCCTCTGCTGCAACATCATGAAGTCGGCATCATATTTCGCCTTGAACTGCCGTACTTCCTGCAGGATCTCCTCCAACTTTGAATATTGTGCACAGCAGCACTTACAGGTTGGAGGAGATCCTGGAGGAAGTACGGCAGTGCTGGTGCTGGTGCTGGCACTGGCGCTGGCGCTGGTGGTGGTGCTGGTGGAAGTGGTGGGCCGCTGGCTGGTGGCAGCTTTATCTTGGCCTGTAAAGAAATTAAAAAAAAATAATAATTCAACATGAGACACAGAACTATACATTATACATACATTACACATAGTCAGATATGACAAATAAAAAAGCAAATACTGGATGCGTGCGAGCAAGTTTATAAAATAATCTACCCCTTATTTAGTTTATTGACCTTGAGGATTATAGAAAAATGAGGAGTCCATTGCAGGGGAGAAGGAGTGAGGGGGAGAGTGGAGGGATATCAAATCTATCAACATAGATTAGAGAGAATACATAATTTGAAGGATTGGAAGGAGAAATAATAGTCAATCTCAGGTTACACAGAATATGATGGTAGGAGATACACTACAAACCTCTTCTTTTTTTTCACCTTCAATTCTTTAGTTTACTATCATAGCCACTCAGTGTCATTTAATATATACAAATAAATAAATACACACTTCCCCCCATTCCCAATCCCCAGCCACTAAAACTGATTGATATAAAAAAAAAAAGATTTTGTTTTTCAGCCTCAGATAATATATACTACTTTACTGGCCGTGCCAAGAGATATATTATTTCCTACCTAGACCACTACTGGTTGCTGCCTCCGTCCTCCTCTGGTGACAGCTCTGCCTCCCACTAGGCCCAGGAAGCCCCGCCTCGTCCCTGCCTGGGTGTTGTTCTGTACAAGACAAATCAAAATTCAGAGAACAGTTAGAATTTTAAAAACAAGAATGAGATCAGACACAATGATTCATTCACTGTTATAGTAAAGAAACATTTTTAAACACAAATTCCATTACAATTAATTGAATACTTGTGTAATGTGTGTTGTTCTTGTGTAGTATTCTGAAAACAACTTACCAGGCACGGAACGGGCCACGGTTTGGCGGACCTCCTCGAGCCACCTACCCTCGTGCAATCGCAGATGGCGACCTGAAAATTAGAGGGATATACAGGAAAAAGAATAACATTGATTAATTTTTACAACATGCCCATGTTTTGCCTTGACCTACTAGATTATTTTTTATGCAACATACAAAAGTTAGTTATACATAAATACTATTTTATTTATATTTCAATGTGGCTTTCAAAAAAATCCCAAATACCACCATTTCAAAACGATTAATATATAAATATCAATAATATACCACAGATAATTTTATTTCCTGTGTAGTCTAGTTATTAAGTATTAATACTAGTATAGTATAGGGTAAGGGTGGTACACTAGTAGCTAGCTAGCTAGTAGCTAGCTACTAGTATTTCTGTTTTTTTAAAATATATTTACTTAACATTATAACTTTTATTACTTATAGTAGTTAATTATTACATTATAATTATATAACTCAATGTATGCTACTAGTAGCTACTGTAGCTAGTATTACTATCATACTCTATTTAATTTTCAATGACAAAATAATATACATAATTTATAATTGAATATTATGATCAACATTATTATTTTCACCTTTCTTTTTCAGGTCTTCCACCTCACGAGGGTAGGAGGCCCGCCGGCAAACTCCTCCTGGAGAGAGGCCCAGGCAGCAGTCTCCCTTTGCAGGTTAGGCCTGCTGCCTGGGGGGGTGTAAAGGTTCCCCTCATCCAGGAGCATCAGCCGGGCCAGGAGGTCCACGTCGGCCTGGGTAAAGCGGGGCTTCCTGGACCTTGCTGCCACCTTGGAGGAAGACGGTGGGGAGGAGTCTGACTCCCTCCCCCTGTCATCTGACTCCCTTTCACGTTCCATCCTACCATGAGAAAATAAAAAAGAAGATGAAAAAAAGTATGTGCTATAGGACAGCTGTTTGTTCAGAAGCTCACACACTAATGCAGGGAGGGGCTAGGCAGCTCCCCCCTGTCTGTGAAGCCAGCCCTCAGCCCTCACCCTCACAGTGACAGTACACTATTCAGTTCAGTGGCAGGGACATGGGGGGAGGGGAGGAGTGAGGGTCAGGCAGCTGAGCCCCCCCCCCCCCCTGTCTGTGAAGCCAGCAAGCCTCTCACTACGTAATGCAGGCAGGGAGGGAGCTGTCTCAGCCCTCACCCTCACAGTGAGGGCTGAGACAGCTCCCTCCCTGCCTGCATTACGTAGGGGGGGGGGGGGGAGCTCAGCTGCCTGACCCTCACTCCTCCCCTCCCCCCATGTCCCTGCCACTGAACTGAATAGTGTACTGTCACTGTGAGGGTGAGGGCTGAGACAGCTCCTGTCTCAGCCCTCACCCTCACAGTGACAGTACACTATTCAGGTGAGGGCTGAGACAGGGCTGAGACAGCTCCTGTCTCAGCCCTCACCCTCACAGTGACAGTACACTATTCAGTTCAGTGGCAGGGACATGGGGGGAGGGGAGGAGTGAGGGTCAGGCAGCTGAGCTCCCCCCCCCCCCCTGTCTGTGAAGCCAGCAAGCCTCTCACTACGTAATGCAGGCAGGGAGGGAGCTGTCTCAGCCCTCACCCTCACAGTGAGGGCTGAGACAGCTCCCTCCCTGCCTGCATTACGTAGGGGGGGGGGGGGAGCTCAGCTGCCTGACCCTCACTCCTCCCCTCCCCCCATGTCCCTGCCACTGAACTGAATAGTGTACTGTCACTGTGAGGGTGAGGGCTGAGACAGGAGCTGTCTCAGCCCTGTCTCAGCCCTCACCTGAATAGTGTACTGTCACTGTGAGGGTGAGGGCTGAGACAGGAGCTGTCTCAGCCCTCACCCTCACAGTGACAGTACACTATTCAGTTCAGTGGCAGGGACATGGGGGGAGGGGAGGAGTGAGGGTCAGGCAGCTGAGCTCCCCCCCCCCCCCTACGTAATGCAGGCAGGGAGGGAGCTGTCTCAGCCCTCACTGTGAGGGTGAGGGCTGAGACAGCTCCCTCCCTGCCTGCATTACGTAGTGAGAGGCTTGCTGGCTTCACAGACAGGGGGGGGGGGAGCTCAGCTGCCTGACCCTCACTCCTCCCCTCCCCCCATGTCCCTGCCACTGAACTGAATAGTGTACTGTCACTGTGAGGGTGAGGGCTGAGACAGGGAGGGAGGGAGCTGTCTCAGCCCTCACCCTCACAGTGACAGTACACTATTCAGTTCAGTGGCAGGGACATGGGGGGAGGGGAGGAGTGAGGGTCAGGCAGCTGAGCTCCCCCCCCCCTGTCTGTGAAGCCAGCCAGCCTCTCATGCAGAGAGGGAGCTGTCTGACACTGACAATTTCTGTTAAACTTTTTTTTTCACTAAATTAGCATAAAATTAAATGAAGTACTTTTGTGTGTTAAACTTTTAATTTCCCCTAATGTAAGTAACTTCATTTAATATTATTTTTATATTATTTTATGCTACTTCACCGAAAAAAAGTGCATTAACTATTTCTTAACCAACTAAGTAACTACTAGTAAAGTAATACTGTTGTATAAAAACTAAAACAAAATCTTATATATTTAATTTATTATATTATACACTTACAGTGGTAGAGTTGATGATAATGTGGGAAGAATGAATCAACGTCTGTTGAATTGATGATTTTATTACTGGTGTCTGTACTGCTGCTCACAGTGCTCAGAGACTCAGAGTCAGCTCACTGCGCGTGCTGCTCAGCTCACTGCTCTGTCTCAGAGACTGCACGTAGTAAGAAAATAATTATTAGTGCGTGTATTTTAAGCAAAATGGCCTCCGGGGACCTCACAGAGCATGCTCAAGGTAGTGCGCACTAATCCGCGATAGTGCGCACTAGCCAGCGATAGTGCGCACTACCTACGGATGATTTAAAATACTGGTTCTACATTCCCATTGCCTGTTTTCCAGGTGGTGCGAACCAGTGGGAGCTGGGAACCGTACATTTAGCTAACGGACTCCTTAAAAATTGATACGTTTTACTTAAAAGTTGCAATTTTTTGGCTGTGCGCACTAACTTTAGGTAGTGCGCACTAACGGTAACAGTGAGCGCACTAACCCCGTTAGTGCGCACTAACTACGGATGATTTAAAATACTGGTTCTACATTCCCATTGCCTGTTTTCCAGGTGGTGCGAACCAGTGGGAGCTGGGAACCGTACATTTAGCTAACGGACTCCTTAAAAATTGATACGTTTTACTTAAAAGTTGCAATTTTTTGGCTGTGCGCACTAACTTTAGGTAGTGCGCACTAACGGTAACAGTGAGCGCACTAACCCCGTTAGTGCGCACTAACTACGGATGATTTAAAATACTGGTTCTACATTCCCATTGCCTGTTTTCCAGGTGGTGCGAACCAGTGGGAGCTGGGAACCGTACATTTAGCTAACGGACTCCTTAAAAATTGATACGTTTTACTTAAAAGTTGCAATTTTTTGGCTGTGCGCACTAACTTTAGGTAGTGCGCACTAACGGTAACAGTGAGCGCACTAACCCCGTTAGTGCGCACTAACTCCGTTCGTATAAAAAAACAAAACACACGCGAAAAACTAAATTTTTAAACGAATCGGTCGACCGAAGCCAGACCCGATACCTAAACACGAAGCACATCTCTACTGAATATACCCGGTTATCTTAAAAGTTAGCCAGATATATTTATCTGGCTAACATGGGCATGCATATATTTTAGGCCTGCCTACAGCACAGTCAGTTAGCCAGTTATGATAACTGGCCGTGCGGCATGTTATAAAATTGCCTTATCACTGGGCATGCACCTATGCCCACGTGTATCTGCATACCTGCGCACCTGTTTGAAAGTTACTATCCCTGTGAATAAGCCCTTAAGACCACCTGGTTAACAATTGCCAAATGTTGCTCTCTGACAGAGCACAATTGATAATAAAATCATACCATGGAACAGCTTTTAATTTGCTGTGTTATGTGCTTCCCACAAAATTTTTGGCTATTTATCCCTTAGCTTCAGATTAAGACACATATGGGTTCACTGGACAGTAAAAATCATAAAACATAGTCTTATTTCATTTTGCAATGAAGTTTGAAAGAACATTACTGCAACTGTACTGAACAGTTAATTCTCCAGTCTTAAAGTTTAAATCGAGCTTCTCAAGAGCAGACCTGTATTATTCCTTAAAAGCATAGTTATGATTCAATTTCTCTCAGGTATAGATTCATTAGCTCTTGGCCTCTTGTTGAGTGCTGACTGGCTCTCCTTGTTTGCTGACTACTTGTGGAAAAAGCCATTTACCCTGGTGAATGTCAAGGTTAGTGCAAACCGTCCTTGTCATCAGTCTCTCTGGCAGAAGGTCAGGGATAAGCTTTCCTCAAATGGGCAGCATGGAACAAAGCAGCGGCTGACTTAACTCCCATAAAGAAAGGAGACCTTCCCTTTGAGTCGATAAACATTCCACTGGGTAAAGAGGACAAAAGATTAACCCCTTGTTTGCCATTTCTTGAGCTAGATGCAAACAGAACTAGAGCACCTGGTGTTTTGCAATACATGCTATATTATAATGTGGTTTCAAGTGGAGGGATCTTCCAGACACAGTTGTTCTTATGAAGATATGGGCTTGAAAAATGTTTTATATGAAAGTAACTAAATATTCATGTATTGATCTCTACACTTGTCAGAAGTTTAAATGTGTTTCTCTTACACTGTCCTATCAAGTATAAATTGGGACATCCAGAAGCACAGTACAAAAGAATAATTTCATAAATTTCCCTTTTTTTATTAGTCTTGTTTCTTTTAGTGTATATTACTGTATGAAATTTTAAAGCTAGGTTCTTTAAGAAGCCTAGAGAAATGCTAATCATGCTTTCTATGTAAATGAAGATTTAAAAAAGTATATTTTAAATTAATAAAATGGTTTGAAAGGAATTAATAATATCCAAAGAAAAATAGCCCATGTATAACATTTATAATTATATAACTAGTAAAAATAGCCTAATTATGAGATCAGGTCTTTCTCTTAAAATGGAGACTTGTCAACAGGGCTTTTGTACAGAAAGATTAATGGGGATAGGAAAGGGGTCACTAAGATTTAAATGTGGAGCAGGAAACCCAGAAGCAAGAAATATACCCAGTGATGTGAAGGCACATGGTCCAGCTGGTACAGTAGGTTGCCTCTGGAATAGTTAACACTTAGGGGAAATAAAACAAAACAGTTTTAGGTATGCTTGCCTTGAGCCATCTTCTAGTCATGGGAACTTAGGATGACATTGAAGATACTGGCAGCAAAACCAGACCATGCTAGGCATTATTTAAAAAAGTAGAACTCATTTTATATGTCAAGTTCTATATTAAACTATCATTAAGTCAGACCTACTAAAAGGTTTTTCTCATTTTAGGACAGATTTTCAATAGGGCACTGTGACAGGGAGGAGCAATAAGGGGATGAATACTAGCAACTTGACTAAAGCAGATAGGGTTCTCTTATTAGCTCAGCTAAAGGAGCTGTTTCATAATTCAAAAAAAGTCCCTAATTGGGAGCAGAAAGTTATAGGATCAACTAAGGGTGTGAAGAATTTTATAGCCTAAACGGGTACTTTCCTTCAAAAGTATGCATGCGCTTCTCAGTCCAAGCAACCCAGTTCTTTTTCAAACATAAGTTACCCACATACATTGGCTTATTATGGAGTATACCTAAACTTGAAGGAAGTTGAATAAAGTATGCCTGATAACAGCATCTTTGCTACCTGCATATTTTTTGGCTATTTTATTTTTGAAATTGTCCACATAAAAAAAAATAGGGTAGCAACTACATAACAAAAGACAAAAAATAATGTTTTTTCCCTATTACAAATTTATTTCCTCTGCTTATCCTCTGTTATGCCCCCAACAAAAAAAGGGAGGTGGATCCTAGAGAAGCATGGGAAATATGCTGAAAATTTTAAATATCAGAAGGAAAAAAAGCAATATTAATATTAAAGGAAACTATATAAATAAATAAAGGCATAAGTATATAAATTTAATATATAAATCTATCTATAGAAACAGAAAAAATGGCAAAGCACACTGAATACTCCGTAAAGTACTTAAATTCACACAGTATGCACAAACAATAGAAAGTCCTAACAGACACAAATTACAACAAATGCTCCTAAACAAAACATTTTTTATTAATATTTATTTACTTTTTAGATTTTTTTATATTCCACTTTTTGCACTTTTTTCAGCACATTAAAGTGGATTACATTCAGGTACTGTAGGTATATCCCTATCCCCAGAGGGCTTACAATCTAATGGGGTTATTTTCCGACCGTATCACAAGCGAAAAGGGACTTTTCACGTACAATAGCTAAAAAGGGGAGGAGTCGGGGAGGACGCTGCGAAGACTTTGCTGGCGGTGATAAGGTAAGCCATGTTATCGCTGCCAGTAGCGCGCTCAATAGCACCACCTTTCACAGTGGCGCTATTGGGTGCAATTGCTGCTGGCTTTCGCAGGCCCGCCCGCCCCCAGTTACCGCCAAATTCAGGGAGCTCCGCAAAATTAGAAAATCCAGCCCTAAGTTTGTACCTGAGGCAATGGAGGATAAAGTGACTTGCCCAAGGTCACAAGGAGCAACAGTGGGACTCTAACCCTGGTCTCCTGCTTTATAGCCCACTGCTCTAACCACTAGGCTACTCCTCCACTATGATTGTATGCACAAAAATGGGCCATCAGTGGGATCTATTAACAATTCTAATGCTATTCTTAAGCTTTGTAATCCAGATATGTAGTTCCTTTTTTTTGTCAAACAGATTAAACCACAGAGACTTTTCAGCATATAAATGACAAATTGAGAGTTGCCAGCAATGTGCTTCATTTTGATCTTCTTGCCATCTTGTGTTCATACCTTGTGACAGGGGCTGACCAATGGTGCCGATAGCCCCTGTGACATAGTATGGGCAAAGGCTATCGGCGCCATTTTGATTCCTGGCAGCCGACAATGAAAACGCTCCAGGACCCCCGCTGGACCGCCAGGGATTATTGGCAAGCCTTGGGGGAGGTCAGGAGGCCCCCCCAAGCTGGCCAAAAGTCCCTGGGGGTCCAGCGGGGGTCCGGGAGCGATCTCCTGCACTTGTGCCGTCGGATGCCAGGAATCAAAATGGTGCTGATAGCCTTTGCCCATACTATATCACAGGGGCTACCGGCGCCATTGGTCAGCCCCTGTCACATGGTATGAGCACAAGATGGCGCTGATGGCCATGTGACAGGGGCTGACCAATGGCGCCGGTAGCCCCTGTGACATAGTAGTTCAGAGGCTATTCGGCACCATTTTGAGCACGCTTGCAGTGGCACACCGGGCACGGAGGGACAAATGGAACCCGGGACCCCGCTGGACCCCCAGGAATGTTAGTAAGTCTTGGGGAGGGTGGTTGTATTATAGTTAATCTTAATGTTTGTGGTGGTTTTTAATTTTAAAAAAAATGTGCCCCTCTCCCCATACAAACCAGAAAAACGAATTTTCCCCGAAGTTCGGTGAAAATCCTTTTCGGGTTTCGGGGCCCCTGAACCACGACAAATTAGGCAATTTCATTGCAATTGCCTAATTCGTGATAAACGATTGCACATCTCTAATATATATATATATATATATATATATATATATATATATATATATACACACCAATAAACGCTCCCTTTGTAGTGGAGTAAAAACACAATTGTTATTGTTCAAATACATTTTTTATTAAATCTTTATGGATAACATACATCAACAAATGTCACAAATTAGAACACTCATAAAACAATTACATATTTAATCAATACCTCATTAAAATCCACACTCATTCATACTCATCCATACCACTCTTCTCTACATACATACTCTCATTTTGTGCAAAATTTGCTTTTAAATTCTCCAAACAGAAATTGCATAGTATATACTTCAAATTCTTCCTATGATTAACATTGATATGAATTTATACAAATTGATGTAACTTTACTTTATGTTCACAATCTTAGCAAAATTTACATGGTACCAACATTTTTATTTACAGCTCTAATTGATCCCAGTTTACTTTATGTTCACAATCTTAGCAAAATTTACATGTTTTCACAACAATCACATAAATTCTGTGCAGAAGGCAAATAATATATGTGATTGTTGTGAAAATTAGATCATTTGTTTAATGGTTTAAAAATTCCCCTGAAGAATCTGGAAGGTGAAACGAGGGCCCGGTTGGGATCAATTAGAGCTGTAAATAAAAATGTTGGTACCATGTAAAGTTATAAAGTAAAGTTACATATAAAGTTACATATAAAGTAAAGTTACATCAATTCGTATAAATTCATATCAATGTTAGTCATTGGAAGAATTTGAAGTATATACTATGAATTTCTGTTTGGAGAATTTAAAAGCAATTTTTGCACAAAATGAGAGTATGTATGTAGAGAAAAGTGGTATGGATGAGTATGAATGAGTGTGGATTTTAATGAGGTATTGATGAAATATGTAATTGTTTTATGAGTGTTCTAATTTGTGACATTTGTTGATGTATGTTATCCATAAAGATTTAATAAAAGAGGTATTTGAACAATAACAATTGTGCTTTTATTCCACTCCAAAGGGAGTGTTTGTTGGTGTTAGGATTTAATAGACACAATAAAAAAAAGCATAATATTGCCTAATATTAGGGTTACTATTTAATAGGTATATATATATATATATATATATATAATAAAACATAAATCACAATCAACTTATTAATCTATGGTTAGTCAGTTTAAAAGCAACTTGGGGTTCAGCAACCTTATAATCTAGGAATTCTTTAAAATATTCAGTTAAAAATATATTACAGATTTTCAAAAAATGTAATGTAATCTAAAAGTTCTCGATATCACTAAATAAATAAATAAATAAATAAATAAACAAATAAAAAACAATCCAGGCAGTTACTTGTTATCTTATCTGCTGAAACATTGTATGCTTGTTCTGCATTTGTTTGCTGGCATCAAGGAAGAGCCATATGCTCTGACCTATAAAAATATTATTCTTAGAATGAGAAAAAAGTCTTATCATGGAATATCTGAATGTCTTGAAGACAAACAAAATGAATAGGATGGTGTGTAGCTCCTTCTTCAGTTGATCCTTCTAGGAATGCCTTCAGGTCCAAGCTATCCACAGATGAATGTGACTGATCTGAAGCTATAGACAGGCAGCTCCTTTATATGCTTTCCTGGGAATTTTAAGGTTTTCAATCAGATATGTTATTTATTTATTTTTTAAAATTCTTTATTTATATGATTTTCATATGATTTATAGAATAAATTCCAAATATTCAAATCTTTGGAAATCATTGAAAGAAACAATACAAATACAGGAAAAATATCACAAATCAATTATTTCCATCTTTCCCTCATCATCATATTTAGCTATTTAAGTGGCAATATTGAGGGTTTCAAGATATAAAGGAACAATATCTGTGCAATTATTTAGAAATCAAAGCAATAAGGAAGATGTTAAACTTCTATCTAAGCTCGAGACTTAGGTCACACTCCACATATTCTTATGGCTATCTATGAATGTACGTAGGTGGTCGGGTTAAAAGAAAATGTAGCGGGCATTATTCCAAGTTAATACACAGTTGCAAGGATATCTTATAGTTATTCTGGCACCTATCAACCTTGCTTCTTGGCACATCTCAAGCACCTTTTTTCTCTGGGTTTGCATTGTTTTTGTAATGTCCGGGAAAATCCAATTTTTTTGCCCATAGAACAACTCTCTATTTTGCAGAAATAATTTTAAAATCATATCTCTGTCCATTAGAAAAATGAAGGAAACAGAAACTGATCCTCGTGACTCAATTTGGTCCTCCATAGATGTCTCAAGAAAATCTGTTAAATTGCTGCCAACATTCAGGGGTGGGTTAGCTAGACTTGGTTTATTTACGAAGTATATATTTACGATTGGAGGGACCTCTTCTTAAGAAACTTGGAGAATTTCTGTCAAATATTTTTTGAATTGATCTCTCAATGGAATCATCCTCTCTTGAGGGACATTTAAAATCCTTAGGTTCAGATATCTTTGTATATTCTCCAAATTTTCTAATTTTCTGGTAGTGTCCAAGTCAGATTTTACAAGATTTAATTGTATCTCTTGCATCGTTTCCAATTTAGTATCCAAATCATTAATCTTTACTTCATGCCATGCTACCAAGGGTTCAATTTTTTAAAAATGCTTTCCTGGTTATTTATCAATGCCTGAGTTAGCAAAGTAATTGATTTTTCTAAGGTTAACAGGTCAATCTAGACCGTCTCTAAAGTTATTACTGTTGGTTTAATAAGCTTTTGAATGTGGTTTGTGCCTACCTTGGCTCCTCGACAAACTTCTGAAATTCTCTCAGTTTCGTTAGTCGAGTCCCCATTTTTAAAGATGGCGCCGACCATGCCCACGCCATTTTTAAAGATGGTGCCGGCCATCCAGTGCTCCTACCATGTGACAGGGGCCGGCCAATGGCACGGATACCCTGTCACATGGTAAGGGCAAAGGGCCACCGGCGCCATTTTTATTAGCACAGCCGACGGCCCGAGAGCGGGATTTTGCTCCCCGCGCACCCACTGGACCACCAGGTAATTTTAAAACATTTTTGGGGGGTCGGGGGGGGGGGGAGGCTAAGGGGTCAGTTTTAAAGGGTCAGGGTGGGTTTTTTGTAGGGATGTGAATCGTGTGCCTGATCGTTTTAACGGTCGGGTTCAGCTGGAGGGAGAAAAAAATCTGATCGGTAGAGATGTGAATCGCTAATTTTTTTTAGTGAGGCCCAAGCTGATAAAAATAAAACCCACCCTGACTCTTTAAAATTGACCTCTTAGCTTCCCCCACCCTCCCGAACCCCCCAAAACTTTTTACAAATACCTGGTGATCTAGCGGAAGTCCCAGGAGTGACCTCCCGTTCTCGGGCAGTCGGCTGCGCTAATAAAAATGGCACCAATGGCCCTTTGCCCTTACCATGTGACAGGGTATCCGTGCCATTGGCTGGCCCCTGTCACATGGTAGGAGCACTGGATGGCCAGTGCCATTTTTAAAGATGGCGCCGGCCATCCAATGCTCCTACCAGGGTATCCAATGGCACGGATACCCTGTCACATGGTAAGGGCAAAGGGCTATCGGCGCCATTTTTATTAGTGGCAGCCGACGGCCTGAGAATGGGAGATCGCTCCCGGGACCACCACTAGACCACCAGGTAATTTTAAAATGTTTTGGGGGGATCGGGAGGGTGGGGGTGCTTTTAAAGGGTTGGGTCGGTTTTTTTTATATCAGGCCATCGGCGCCATTTTTATGAGTGGCAGCCGATGGCCTGCGAGCGGGCGATCGGTCCCGGGGCTTCCACTGGACCACCAGGTACATGTAAAAAGTTTTTTGGGGGGTTTGGGAGGGTGGGGAAGGTAAGCGATTAGTTTTAAAGGGTCAGGGTGGGTTTAGGGGTTGTTTTGGTGTGCCAGTTTTCCCACCCTCCCCCCAAATAACTCCCTTTAGTGGACACTATCCCGATTAACGATTTTTTCATGATAAATCAGGGGAATTTCTATTGTATCACACTCTTTAACAATTTTTGATGATTTAAAAATTATCGGACGATATTTTAAATCATCAAAAAACGATTCACATCCCTAGTTTTTTGTTTATCGGATCGGGCGCAGCCGATAAACAAAAAACCATTCGGGCCAGATGATAAAAATTATAAGATTTGAATTGGAACCGATTCCAGTTCCGATTACATCTCTAAAACCTACAGTATATATAGCTAGACCAGAATGACTCTTTGTGCAGTTTTCTTTCCAGGAAATTAGCTTCATCTTTTACTGATTTAGGGGGTCATTTTCCAAGGAGTTACTGCAGGAGATAAGTCTGCTAACATGAATGCAAATCTTGTATTCAGGGGGCGGAGCATATGTTAAGTAGGAAAGAGTTATTGTGTGCCATGAAACAGCCACAGTGTTAGCGCAGCTCCTAATGGCTACACCTCTTTCATTTGCGGTACATTGTGCACTAGAGGCCAGTAAAGGTTTATTGCAGTTCACAATGTTTCCAGACAGCCTGTTTCAGGAGAGAGAGAGAGAGAGAGAGAAAGTGAGAGAGCACCTTGCTATAGTATCTCTTCCCTAGACAGGTATTTGTATCCCTATGGGAGGCCCACCTAGTAACTCGAGGTGGGGATTAGGTATGAGTGTAGGGGGTTGGGGGCCACTTTCACATTCAACATGAGACGTATGAACAGAACAGTGGTCTCTTGTGAAGATTTGCTGGCCTTCGGAGTGAGGAAACTCACTCCAAGATGAGATTTGGATAATGTTCTCTCCACTTAGCTTGTTGTTGCCCAGGTAGAGTGTCCATCAAGCTAGGTGGAGAGAACATTGCCCAAATCTCATCTTGGAGTGAGTTTCCTCACTCCGAAGGCCAGCAAATCTTCACAAGAGACCACTGTTCTGTTCATACGTCTCATGTTGAATGTGAAAGTGGCCCCCAACCCCCTACACTCATACCTAATCCCCACCTCGAGTTACTAGGTGGGCCTCCCATAGGGATACAAATACCTGTCTAGGGAAGAGATACTATAGCAAGGTGCTCTCTCACTTTCTCTCTCTGCAATAGGCTGTCTGGACACTGCAATGATTCTTTGGGTGTTTTATTGCGCAGTGGGGAAACTTCGTGTGCCGCGATTTGCGGAAATGTAATCGTGAAAACATCGCGTCACGCGAAGTTTCCCCGCTGCACGAAAAAAGCCTCATTTGCATGGGAAACACCCCTTAATGCGTTACCAATGCGATATTGGAAAATGAGGCCCTTAGGTTGCTAGCAAAGCAGATGTGAATGTTTTTTGTATATCCTAACACCTAATTTAAAGTTTGCAATATTTTAATTGTACAGCTATTCTTTTAGAAAAAAGATTTTGTAGAAGCAGGAAGAGATCTGTCTCATTGTAAACTGTTTTTTTTCTCCTATCTTGCATGACCAAGTTTGAAGGAATGAAAACATTTCTGGTTCCTATGATTAAGTAATCAAAATCTCATAGAAAAGAGTGAAATTAATTTTTATTGTGTACGTTAATCAAAATAGTGGTTTTCTATTTTAATTGTGTAGCTCAGTTGCATATCGTTATTTTTTTTTACCTTGTGAAATTAACCTCTATTCGTATATGAGGTTTTTGTTTTTACAGATTGACAAGAATGAAGACTACTCTGTGGAATAAAGTGCAAGGCCAGAGTTTTTCTTTCTCTCTCCTAGATTGTGTTTTGTTTAGTTTTTTTTTAACAGATCTGTTTTAAAAATTCAGATTTTTTGCTATATTCTGGATACAAAGAATGTTTGGGTTTGTTTTTTTTTTTTGCTTTTGAAAGGCCTACATTTTTAGCTCTAATGTTCAATAATTGCTTACTGTTTGTGGTTCTCTGTCATATGTTCTGTTTGTGTGTCATTGTATGTTGTACATGTTATTTTGTGTACAGCTGAAAACAGAGTTTACTGACTATAGAAAATACAACGAATAAACTAGCTTCTGATGTCATTTAAGTGAAACAGACACTGCTGATGTTTTATGGGCAAAATGTTTTAAGTCATGTTCTAGAGTATAATATGCTAAGGGATGATAACAGAATTTTTTTTCCCTCCTTTTCTCCTGTTAACTTTTGTTTAAATTCAGTCATAATCCATGAACTTGCAGGGAAGGAGGTACTGTGGGGTGGGGGTTTTTTCCATACTGTTTTGTTGGGTTTTTTTAATTTTACAAGTACTTGTGGATTTTTTTCCCCTTCCCTTTTCCTCATTCCAATTTTTGGGGTTTAAATTATGTGTCATGATTTTATATGTACAGTTTGAATGAATGAATGATTGAATGAATGAATAAGCATCTAGGTTGCTTTTGTCTGAAAATAGTGTGATACTTTATAGAAAAGTGGGAAAAGAAGGGATTAGGACAAAACAATATTGGATATCCATATGAAGAATGTATTAAGGGATTATTACATACAAGAAGTTATTGATTTTATTCTAGAGGTTCATATTTACTTAATTTCAGGTTTTATTCATTTCATATCAGGTATTAATCCATAAACATAAACATTTGAATTAATAATGAGAGTGCAGAGGATACACTTTGAGGACAGCTTTCAGAGTGCTGTGCTGCAACAATTCTACACATCATTGGTCATTGACCTCATAATTTGAAATGATCCTAACCTTTGTCACAGAAGACATCTTGAATCCTTCAATTTATGGACTGAAGTGCTCAGAATTTCCTTATTCCATGGGGGTGGCCTTACTTAAACACTGTTTTTAAGCAATGGTTATATCTATATATGTTTGCAATGTAATAACTGATTATCATGATAAAATATTTTTATGATACAGTTAGCTAATACCTAGTCATATTTTTAGTTGAAGATGCTACTATTTTGATTCCACATTAATGATTCAGTCTGAATTAATGTAATTTTATTGCTCCATAGTTGCTGTTCTCTGTGTTAATGGTTCAGCAGAATATGCTATCTGTATGTCAATCTAACACTCAGATAGTAATTCTTTTTTGTAGAAAGAACTAGAATAGATTTTTGAAATAGGAATTTTGTTTTTATTTTTTGCACCATGGGGTTGGGGTGGGGGTGGGTAAGAATGTACTGTACCTGAGTTTAACTGTTTCAGATACATAAAAGATAAAGAAATTAGCAGGTTACAAGCTACCAGTGGGAGAGGCCATTGAGCAAAGACCTGAGATGAGGGGTGGAAAGGCACCCAAATAACTGCACATGTGCACATTGGCTATTCTGAGCATAGTAGACCTGATACTGGATAATCAATGAAGGGTGGCCTATATATCCTGATGGGATGGTCATCACCCAGATGTCAGAGAGGCCAAACACACACAACAACCAGCATAAAGATTGCAATGGATGACAAAAGATACGGAGACCAATTGCTGTGGACACTCCTGGCAGGCCAGAGACATGCCTTGCTAATGTTTTAAATTAGGTAGATCTCTGTGTCAGTTAAAATCCAGGGCCATGCAGATTATATGGCGCTTAGGTATTCTTTCTAAGGATATTCTAAAAAATTGCATGAAGGGAGCAATGAGTTAATGGATTTAGCTTTTCTTGCAAATATGGTAGTAGCCCTGGTCTTTTATTAGGGGTGTGCATTCGTTTGCAATGTATTGGCAATCTGCAACATATAGGGCCATATTTGTTGTATTCGTGGGGAAGCAAAATGTATCGCGATTCCCATGAATACAACAAATTTTCACCAAATTATTCAGCTGTCTAAAGGAGCAAATTTAAACAAAATCCCCATCCTCCTGACCCCCCCCCCCCCCCCCAAGACTTGCCAAAAGTCCCTGGTGGTCCAGCGGGGGTCTGGGAGTGATCTCCTGCACTCGAGCCATCGGATGCCGGTATTCAAAATGGCGCCGATAGCCCCTGTGACATAGGAAGGGAAAAGGCTATCGGCTATGTCATTGTTCCTACCAAGTGACAGAGGCCGACCAATGGCACCGGTAGCCCCTGTGACATAGTAAGGTCAAAGTCTATCGGTGCCATTTTGAAAACCGGCAGCCGACGGCATGAGTGCAGTAGATGTCTCCTGGATCCCTGCTGGACCACCAGGGAGTTTTGGCAAATCTTGGGGGGGGGGGGGTCAGGAGGGGGGGTTGTAGTTAATAGGGATGTGAATCGTTTTTGAACGATTAAAATTATCATCAGATAATTTTAAAATCGTCCTAAATCGTTAGAGTGCACAATACAATACAAATGCCCCCGATTTATCATCAGGGGCATTTGTATTGTATCGTTAAATATGGCACGGGAATTATTTGGTGGAGGGCGGGAAAACCGGCACACCAAAACAACCCCTAAACCCACCCCGACCCTTTAAAACCAATTCCTTACCCTCCCGAACTCCCCCCCCAAAATGTTAAGTTACCTGGTGGTCCAGTGGGGGGGGGGGTTCCCGGCGCAATCTCCTGCTCTCGGGCCATCGGTGCCATTTTGGCTGCCACTAATTAAAATGGCGCCGATGGCCCGATAAAAAATAAAACCCACCCGATCCTTTAAATCGACCCCCCCAACCCCCCCAAAACCTTTTAAAGTTACCTGGTGGTCCAGGGGGGCCTCAGGGGGCCTCATGGAGAGATCCAGGGGGGCCTTGGGGAGAGGAGAGATCCAGGGGGGCCTCGGGGAAAGATTTCCTGTTCCCAGGCATCAGCTGTTCCAAAAAGAAAAATGGCGCCGATGCCCCTTTGCCCTTACCATGTGACAGGGTATCCGTGCCATTGGCCGGTCCCTGTCACATGGTAGGAGCACTGGATGGCCAGCGCTATCTTTAAAGATGGCGCCGGCCATCTTTACTCATCAGCCCTATAGTATAATAGGGGCTGATGAGTAGGGGCTGAATCCGTATGGCGCCAGCCATCTTTACTCAGCAGCCCCTACTCATCAGCCCCTATTATACTATAGGGCTGATGAGTAAAGATGGCCGGCGCCATCTTTAAAGATAGCGCCGGCCATCCAGTGCTCCTACCATGTGACAGGGGTAAAAAAAAATGGCGCCGATGCCCCTTTGCCCTTACCATGTGACAGGGTATCCGTGCCATTGGCCGGTCCCTGTCACATGGTAGGAGCACTGGATGGCCAGCGCTATCTTTAAAGATGGCGCCGGCCATCTTTACTCATCAGCCCTATAGTATAATAGGGGCTGATGAGTAGGGGCTGAATCCGTATGGCGCCAGCCATCTTTACTCAGCAGCCCCTACTCATCAGCCCCTATTATACTATAGGGCTGATGAGTAAAGATGGCCGGCGCCATCTTTAAAGATAGCGCCGGCCATCCAGTGCTCCTACCATGTGACAGGGGTAAAAAAAAATGGCGCAGATGCCCCTTTGCCCTTACCATGTGACAGGGTATCCGTGCCATTGGCCGGCCCCTGTCACATGGTAGGAGCACTGGATGGCTGGCGCCATCTTTAAAGATGGCGCCGGCCATCTTTACTCATCAGCCCCTACTCATCAGCCCCTATTATACTATAGAGCTGATGAGTAAAGATGGCCGGCGCCATCTTTAAAGATAGCGCCGGCCATCCAGTGCTCCTACCATGTGACAGGGGCCGGCCAATGGCACAGATACCCTGTCACATGGTAAGGGCAAAGGGGCATCGGCGCCATTTTGTTTTTAGAACAGCTGATGCCTGGGAACAGGAAATCTTTCCCTGAGGCCCCCCTGGATCTCTCCTCTCCCCGAGGCCCCCTGGATCTCTCCCCGAGGCCCCCTGAGGCCCCCCTGGAACACCAGGTAACTTTAAAAGGTTTTTGGGGGGTCAGGAGGGGGGGTCAATTTAAAGGGTCAGGTGATTTTTTATTTTTTTTTAGCAGCGCGGGCCTCCCTAAAAAAAAAAAATTAGCGATGTCAATTGGAATTGGAAACGATTCCAATTCTCATATCTTAACGATCAGATTCCCCCCCCCTGCAGCCGAATCTGATCGTTAAGACGATCTGGCACACGATTCACATCTCTAGTAGTTAATTAAATTTTAGCTGAGAAACGAATAAGAATGGAATGTATGAATGGATCGGGGGCCCCCCTTGCCGAATGCAACGTATCTGCCCCCCCCCCAAATACGAATACCGAATGTAATGTATGTTCCCTCTGCACATCCCTATCTTTTATATTTGCTAGTCCTAAGGTGACCAGCGTTTAACACATGTATATATCCAACAAGTTATACAAATATCATTGTTATGATTAAATCTGACACATATCATTGTTATGATTAAATCTGACACCAATATAACTATATATTAAGAAACTTTTCAGCCAGTAGGTATCAGTGTAAATCCTCTGAATTCAGGAGTGGAATATGTTGGAGTCATGTTTTGTTACTTTTGCTGAGGATATATATAGAGTATAGACCATACGGATTCAGAGTTTTCACCCAGACACAGACTAGTTTGAAGGCCACAGGCCAACATCTGAGTGAACTCCTGTTTACTATTTTGCACTGTGAAATATTTATGAACAGGCAAGAGTTTGTTTATTTACTTATTCCACTAAGTCTGTGATGAGAAAAGACAGCAATTAAAGCCTGAGAGAGAGTGAAGACTACACAATTGTGTCTGAAATGTAATAATAAATCAGAGGGAGGGAACATCACTGCTTTCACAAATATTTTTACTGTATAAGGAGAAATAACAGAGAGAGGAGGGGGGGGGGGGTGGGAGAGCTCTGAACTTGATGGTACAGGCTGATCCTTTGGAAACATGTAAGCTTTATATATCTTATGTAGCAATTGTTATTATTTACCATTACTTCTTCTGTAAAATCTGATTTTATTTGTTCTATCCTCCTATTGCTCAAATAAACTCACTTTCCTAAATACCTGAATCATGACATACTTAATTAAAGTTTGTGTCTGGCTCTTAGTATTGGGAATTAACTCCTGGGTTCAAGCCCCCTGGTATAATCCCAGTAATTGTGTGTGGCTATTTGTGCAGCAGATAAACTCCTGAGTTGAAGCCCCCAGGTATAATCCCATTAATTGTGTATGTTTATATGGGATAAGCCCCTCAGATAGCCTCCAATGTAGGCCACAGTGAGATTTTCTCACTCAGGTCAGAGCCCCTGGACAGAATTCCAATGTGCATGGTCTGAACCTGTAACAAAGGGGTGGTTGGAAGATATATTCTTATGGATATATCATTGTAATCCATGTTGAACATATTGAGGAACTGCAGAATCTAAATTGGATAAATAAATAAATAAGAGGAAGGTGAGGATAGAAAGTGAGTTAGTTGGAAAGTGAAGGGGATGGAAGAAGAAGGAAGGAAGAAGAGGGTCTGGAAGGAGAGGGAGAAAAGAATAGAAGATGAGGGGTTACAAATTGAGGGAGAACAGGGGAAGGATGGAAGGTGAGTGTGAATGAAGGGGAAGGTGATTGAGTTGGAAGTAGAGAAAGGAGAAAAACGATGGAAAGTGAGGGAGTTGAGAGGAAGGATGTTGAGACACGATGGAAGGTAATAGGGGAAGAGTAGAAAGGGTATAAAGGGAGGATGGAAGATGATGAGGTACATTTGAGGGAGGGAAGAGGGAAAGGATGGATAAAAATTATGCAGGTGGGAATGAAAGAAGAGAGTGAAAGGTGAGATGAGGATGGAAGGTGAGGGATGGAAGGATGATTTGGGGAGTGAGAGAGAGATTACAAAGAGCAAGTATAAAGGCAGCTGTTGAAAGAAAGGACACAGGAGCCAGATATCTGGAGATGATAAAGGGAATAACACAATGAGGGGAGATGGAGGAATGAGAGGGGACAATACCAAGATGAGTTGGGGAGATATACAATTTGGACACTGAAAACTGGAAGGGGAGATGAAGGGATGAAATCTAACTATGTTTATAAAGAGGGAGAGAGAGTGAGAGAGAAATGAAGAAAAATAAGATTACAAGGAAAGATTAAAGTCAGAGAGCGATGTAGAGAAGGAACTAAAGAAGACAGGAGAAGAGAGGGAATTGAAAATGGTCAGAAAACTCTGAAAAAGAGGTTAGGAGATTAAAAGTGATTACATTTGATTTAATAACTGGAGAGAGGACACTAAGGATAATTATCATTCTGGAATTTAACTTTCAAAAGGGAAACTTTAATAACATCAGGAAAATAGTACAAAAAAAATAAACTAAAATTTACATCAGGTATGGACATTGTTTAAAAATAAAATCTTGGAAGCCCAGATCAGAGGTATTCCATGTATTAAAAAAGACAGCAGGAAGATCAAACAACTGCCAGCAAGGTTAAAGGATGAGGTAAAAGAGGTTTTTTAGCCAAAACTGTTGTGCATCCTGGCCGCGTGGGTGCCGCAACCGGGCCTGCTCACCTACATTACTGTCCACTAGCGCAGGCTTGCCCGCTGCCGCGAACCCCCGGTGTCCCTATTGCTCACTGCCACGAACCCCTGGTGTCCCCATTGCTCACTGCGGCCTCCCTCTGTGTCTCCATCCCTACAAGCCTCACAACGGAGCTCCCGTCGGGGCTCTGCATCCTAGGCCGTCTTGGCCCCACCCCTAGGTGCACGGGCGGCCGACCTCTCCAGTTTTAAAGGGAGCAGCGCGGGAAAACCTCAGGAGGCGCACGCTGATGACATCATTTAAGCACCATATATATGGCAGGGCTCAAACCCCTGATACCTGCCTTGGCAATCGGGTCGACACCATTGGTGTAGTGAGTTTGCCTTCATGTTCCAGTGTCTCCTGCTCTTGTGTCCTTCCCAGATAGTACCTATCCAGAATGACTTCTTAGTACTGTCCTCTGCCTGCCTGACCATTCTTTTGCCTGCTGCCTAGAACTGACCACTGCCTGTCTGACCATTCTTCTGCTTGCCGCCTGGAACTGACACTTGCTTGCCATGACTATGCATGGACTGACTCTGGTATTGACCCCTAGTTTGGCTGACTTCTTTAGGACTGATATTCTGGCTTTGACACTTGCACTTCACTCAGACACTCTCTTCTGGCCCCCGGTGACCATCGGGCCTATGCACTTGGATAACAACCACGGCTTGCACATGGCTAGACCTGCAGGTGCTGCCTGTCTCATCCAGAGGACCTCTATGAACTGTTGCCTTCCTGAGGTCTCTGGAGCTTCCGGTTCTGGTCTAGTCCACTCACTCTGCATCAGCCGCACACCCTTGCTCATGGTGGGCACACCTCTCTGATACCTCTCCGGGAGACCACCAGAGGCCCACCTAAGTCCAGGTGGTCTGGATACCCAAGGGCTCAACCTGCGGAAACCCCAGACTGTTATTGGTGTAGCTCCAGCTAGCCTCTTTCTCCTTGTGTGCTTTGCCTCCTCGTGGCAGGCACTCTCTGGGTCTGACCAGAGGGCCGTACCAATCCTGTACCAGGCCAAGGGTCCACCTCCAGCGCAACAAAAACAACTTTCAAAAAATTCAAAGAGGATTCAACTGCAGAAAATAAAAAAAGCAGAAGCTCTGGTAAGTTAGATGCAAAACATTGATAAGACGAGGAAAAAGAATACTTTTTTAAAAGTTGGCTGTAGAGGTAAAAACTCAAAATAAAACTTTTTCATATATGTCCAATGCAAGAAACCTGTGAGGGAGTTGGTTAGGCCATAAGATGGTCATGGGGTCAAAGGCGCACTTAGGGAAGACAAGGTCATAGTGGAAAAACTAAACAAATTCTTTGCTTTACTGTTTACTAAGGAGGATGTTGGGGAGATACCCATGCTAGAAATTATATTTAATAGTGATGTTTGGAGGAATTGAATCAAATCATTGTGAATTTTGAAGATGTAATAAAACAGATTGACAAACTAAAGAGTAGCAAATCACCTGAACCAAATGGTATACACCCCAGAGTTCTGAAAGAACTAAACAATGAAATTGTATATCAATTACTAGTAATTTGTAACCTAATATTAAAATTGTTTATTCTACCTGAAGATTAGAGGGTAGCCAATGTAACACCCTTCTTTAAAAAGGGCTCCAAGGGTGATCCAGGAAACTTTAGACAAGTGAGTCTGACTTCAGTGTCCTGAAAAATCATAAAACCTATTCTACAGAACAAAATAAAAAAATATATAGAAATACATAGTTTAATGATACATAGTCAACATGGATTTATACAAAAGGATGTCTTGCTTCCCTAATCTGCTACATTTTTTGAAGGGTTAATAAACATGTGGATAATGGGGATCTGATATAGTATATTTGGATTTTTAGAAGGTGTTTCACAAAGTCCCTCATGAAAGACTCCTGAAAAATTAAAAAGTCAAGGATTAGGAGGCAATGTTCTATCGTGGATGGATAACTCAGTCAAGAAAGGTAAAAAGTAGAGTGCCCCAGGGATTTGTATTGGGAATGATGCTTTTAAATATATTTATAAATTATGTGGAAGAGGGAACAATGAGTGAGGTGATCAAATTTTCAGATGACAGAAAATTATTCTGAGTTGTTAAATTACAAATAGATCGTGAAAACTTTCAGGAGACCTTGTGAGACTGGGCATCCAAATAGCATATGAAATTTTATGTGGACAAGTGCAAAGATATGCACATGGGGAAACATAATACAACCTGTAATTAAATAATGTTAGGTTTCATATTAGGTTTTACCACCCAGGAAAAAGATCTAGGCGTAATTGTGAGAATACTTTGAAATCCTCAGTTCAGTGTTCTCTGGTGTTCAAAAAAGCAAACAGAATGTTAAGAATTTCTAGGAAAGGGATAGAGAATAAAATGGAGAATGTCATAATACCTCTGTTGTTCCATGGTGAGACCACAACTGGAATAATGTGCAGAATTTTGGTCACTACAGCTCAAAAAAGAGATAGCTAAACTGAAAAACATGCAGAGAATGGCAATGAAATTGATAAAGGGGATGGAAATGCTCTCATATAAGGAAAAGCTAAAGAGATTAACTTGGAGCAGAGATGGATAAGAAAGGAGGTGGTGGATTATTAATTGTATTCAGGAGGTTTTTAGGTTTTAAAAAGTTTGATATCGATATTCTCCCTCTGTTTGAACTTATTGTCCTTATAACTACTAGATGGATTACTGAAGTTTGTTTTTTGTCCTACTGGACTAGTCACATATAATCCCTTCCCCCTTATTGAAGATTTAGTATTATGTAGCATCAAATTCAAAAACACTATTGTTGTTGGTTATTTTAACATGCATGTTGATTCATACATTTTACCATCTCATTGTAAAACTTTATGAATGTGATTATTTCTTTAGACTTTGTACTGCTAGTGAACCTTCCTACTCATAGGAAGAAATTTGCAAAAATCAAATTTCCCCTAAATAATCATGGAAGAAGTGCTGTGATCTGACCATTTACAATTACTTTTGTCTGTAATGGTTCCTGGAGCAATAAATAATAGCTTGACCAATGGACAATGCCCACATTGATGTGGATTTGTAGAACAAGATCAAATGCATGCTAATTGGATTTCTAAATTGTATGATGTTGCTGATGTATCCAAAAAGATTAGTTGGCCTCTTTATCACCAACATTTAATGCAACAGCACCACTAAAAGAGACAACACTAAAACTATGTATGAATATTGCCTCACGGTACACGCAGGCCCTATGAATACTGTAGCAAAATCTCCACCATCTTGAATGGCAGTGGTGAAAAATTCAATCTAATGATTCCCTTAGCCAGTATAGAAGCTTGTTAAATTTTTCCAGGAACAGTGCTGATGATGCTAAAAAGCTTTATTTTAGCAAAAGAATTCAATCTTCATTCAATATCCTATCAGAATTATTTCATAGCGTATGCTTCCTAAATCAATTACATAATGCAGGGCCAAATTCAGCCTCAATCTCTGCTGATACATTTGTGAACTTGGTTCGATTAAAATTGAAAATTCATGAGATCAATTTAAGGATTATAAAGTCAAAATGATAGTCCCAGTCTCAGCAGATTTCAATAACTAAGCTCGGGAAATATTTATATTCGTAGGTTGCTCTGAAGTTTGTACAAGTCATTCTGGCTATGAACTCATTTAGTTCTCCATTAAATTTATGCCCAACTACTAAGGATGTGAATCATTTTTTAACGATTTAAATTATCGTCCGATAATTTTAAAATCATCATTAATCGGTAAGGGACTCGATACAATAGGAATTCCCTCGATTTATCGTGAAAAATCGTTAAATCGAGTATGGGAATTATTTTGGGGGAGGGCAGGAAAACCGGCACACCAAAACAACCCCTAAACCCACCCCGACCCTTTAAAACCAATCCTTTACCCTCCCCCACCCTCCCGAACCCCCCCAAAATGTTAAATTACCTGGTGGTCCAGTGTGGGGGGGGGGGGGGGTCCCGGCGCGATTTCCTGCTCTCGGGCCATTGGCGCCATTTTGGCTACCACTGATAAAAATGGTGCCAATGGCCCAATAAAAAAAAACCCACCCCAACCCTTTACAAATTACCCCTTTGCTTCTCCCACCTTCCCGACCCCCCCAAAAAACCTTTTACATGTACCTGGTGGTCTAGCGGGGGGTCTGGGAGCCATCCCTTCAATCATACCCTCGGTGCCAGTGCCAGTGCTGGACTGGTTTCAAAATGGCGCCGATCGCCTTTGCCCTCACTATGTCACAGGGAGCGACCGTCGCTCCCTGTGACAAAGTGAGGGCAAAGGTGATCGACTGCCAGTATGGCGCCGACTGCCAGTATGGCGCTGATTGCCTTTGCCCTCACTATGTAACAGGGAGCGACCGTCGCTCCCTGTGACATAGTGAGGGCAAAGGCGATCGGCGCCATTTTGAAACCAGCCCAGCACCGAGGGTATGATTGAAGGGATGGCTCCTGGACCCCCGCTAGACCACCAGGTACCTGTAAAAGGTTTTGGGGGAGGTCGGGAGGGTGGGAGAAGCAAAGGGGTAATTTGTAAAGGGTCGGTGTGGGTTTTTTTTATCGGGCCATCGGCACCATTTTTATCAGTGGTAGCCAAAATGGCGCTGATGGCCCGAGAGCGGGAGATCGTGCCGGGACCCCCCCCCCCCCCCACTGGACCACCAGGTAATTTAACATTTAACATTTTGGGGGGGGTTCGGGAGGGTGGGAGAGCAAAGGGGTCATTTGTAAAGTGTCGGGGTGGGTATTTTTTTTATCTGCTCTGGCCTCACTAAAAAATTAACGATGTGATTTGGAATCGGAACCGATTTCAATTCACATCTCTAACGATCCGATTTTTTTCTCCCTCCATCCAAACCTGATCGTTAAAACGATCGGGCACACGATTCACATCTCTACCAACTACTGTGTTGAAGGTACTAAAAGATGACAAAGGGACCTTTCACAGTGAATATTTTTAATATTTCATTGAGCACAGAATATATGCCAATTGAATTGAAATGCACCTCCATACATCCCCTATTGGAAAAAAACAGCATTGAACCCTGAAGATACAGTAAATTTATTTATTTATTGTATTTATTTATTTGTTGAGTTTTATATACTGTCATTCGATAGAGCCATCATAACGGTTTACAAAAATATACATTTTTCTTAGCAGTTGTGTAACAGAAAAAACAATGCGAATGTTATAAATTACAGGCCAATTTCATCTTTGTCATATCTATCCAAATGTATCAAATCTGCCATTTTAAAATAATTAACAGAATACCTTGATGATTATTTTATGTTGAATTATTACCAATTCAGATTCTGGAAATGTCATAATACTGAAGTTGCATTTATCTATTCTTGATGATATTTGGAGTGTTTTTGATCAGGCACGGATTATATTCTAATGACCCTAGACATATTAGTTGTGTTCAATATTTTAAATTAGGAGTGTGCATTCATTTTAAATGAAATAGGAAATAAGAATGATATTTCCTATTTCATTTCATTTTATTATTGAAAAAAAAATTAAAAAATACAAAATTTTATGTGTTTTCCTATTGTTTATTTTGCCCCCGAAAAGCAACATTTTATTTAAAACAAAATGCTCACAGAAATCTCCCCAACCCTTCCTCTTTATTAAAATATTCACCCCCCACCAGCTGAACTCCCACCACCCACCCTAGCCTATCATCCAGAGACCCTCAGTACTCACCAAAATATCTCTGGTAGTCTAGAGGGGGCCAGTGAATGATCCCCTCTCACAAGGCCCAGTGGCCACCATTATTCAAAATGGCACAGGCCACTCCTTGCCCCATCATGAGACAGGGGCTACCGATGCCATTGGGTAGCCCCTGTTGCATGATAGGTGCAAAGAGTTGGCCGATGCCATTTTGAAAAGTTTTTCTCACCACCCATTTCCTCCGTACAACAAAATGGCACTAGGCTAAAGGCTTGCCATGCCATTTTGAGAAAGAATGTGGTGGGGCAGAAGTAACTGGAAATTGTTCACATAACCTTTCAATGTTGGCAATCCCATGGATAGAGTAAGTGGAGTAACTTTGGCAAATGAACCAAACAAAAATACACGTTGAACAAACAGAAAAAAAAATAGGAAGAAAAAACCCTGAAATGAAAAACAAACCAGAACGATATTTTTTTTTGCCTGCACCTCCCTATCATTCATGCCAAATTTTTAGGAAGCCTTCAATTTAGTTCTTTTCATTGATTGACAATTTTTTTTTGTCTGCCTTTAACTATATCAGTGCCTAAGATTTGTCATTGCTCTCTTAAATCTCTTTGTTCAATCTTGGTCTCTAGAAAAGATTTTACTCTTTGTATAAACTTGTCACTTGTTACTGCTGTCATGTCATCTACATAAATAGCTAGTATAGCATATTCTTCTCCTTGTCGCAGTAAATAAACACATTCATCCGATTCAATTTGATGATAATCCTTGTCACTTTCTATTTGGTTTATTGTCAGGAACCATGTATTCATTTATTGCCTTTTTGAGCTTTCAAACTTCTGTCATCTTTTCCTCTTCTTCACTCGCATATAGATAAGCTCTTTTCATATCATATTGCTGCATGATTAAGTTTTCTTCATTTTCTAAAGTCAATAATATAGTAATATAGTAAATCTTGGCAGGAAAAGACCCTCATAATCCATCTAGTCTGCCCACCAATTTTTATGGAAGCAACTGTTGCACCATGCAAGCTAAAAGTAGCAACTTCTGCTCTGTGCAGGTTATTCTAATGCCTTCTTTTATGGGTAATAACTGCTGCTCCATGCAAGTTATACCCATGCCTTCTGTTTTGGGTAGTAACTGCCATTCTGTGAAGATTACCCCAGTTAATATGGTTACCCTTTTTCTTTATTTCCATCTTTTAGCCACAAGAGATCCTTTGTGTTTATCCCATGCTCTTTTGAATTCCACTGCTATTCTTGTCTTCACTACTTCTGCCAAGAAGGTATTCCATGCATCCACTATCCTTTTCATGAAGAGATGTTTCCAGATGTTTTTCCTGGGGTTAATCCCTTAGAGTTTCTTCATGAACCCTAGTTCTACAGTTTTCTTTCCAATGAAGAAATAATTAATTGCTTTCAGGTATTTAAAAATCTGTATCCAATGTCCCCTGTCGCTCCTCTCTTCCAGAGTATACTATTGGTCCTGTCTTTTATGGCTTTTGATGCATATCCCACACTATTTCGATTGTCTTTCTTTGGAACACTTCTAGCCTGAATCTATCCTTCATTAGATGCAGTCTCAGAACCAAACACAGTGAAGAGAGTATTACAACCCACACAAATATTTTTCCCAGTGGTCATCTTGAGATTTTTGATCTGGATCTTTTTCTGCATATTCTGAATCTCCCCAGGTTTTGGGCCATCCTTTTTTTAGAATGTGTCTCAGTGGAATAAGTTGCCATTGAGCACATCCAGAGAGATGATTAGTGGCAGAGGATTAGTGGAAGGAGTTGGTAGTGAAATGAAGAGGTCAATCCAGGGTCTCAGAGTGGAGAAGAATGTATTGAAGAAGAGAGTTTTTGGAGTAGGTCCTCAAGGCCTATCATTTGAGGAATTATTTGAGATTAAGGGTTTTGATACAATTGGAGAAGTATTTTTTTTTCTGTTTGCTATTCTGGACCATTGCCTTACTGAGAGGGAGGAAACCCTGGAAGGAAGAGCTGAATCTCTGTTTTTGTACCTTGTATTCTATTAGCAGCAGGGTGGAAGACACATTGGATTTTGTTTTTAGAGATTTGAGAACTATTTTGGAGAATCCATCTATTTTTGAAGCTAGGAGAATTTTTTTGCCTTCACCCCTGATGGATGTAGGAATTGAAGGAGAACCTACATACCCTTATTGGGTAGGGCATTTTGGACTAGAACACAATTAACAGAAGGAGAGTCATCAAAATAAATATCATGGACAAAGAAGTGCACTTCTTTCTGATTTGTATTTTCAAATTTTATTTATGATTTTTTGAATCATAGCCTATATATTATTTTTCAAGCTTAAGTAAATTATTTTATGATACGAACACCAAGCTTGAACACTGAGATTTCATTCAAGTGTGTCCTTTTGGATGAGTAGACCCCTCACAGCTAGTTACAGTGAGTATTGGGCAATGTGTGAGAATGACTATGCAGCCTGATTATTCTACTCCAGTACTTAGAGCCCCGGATGCTCATGCCTCCTCCCAGTCAAAGAACCCTGGCTCCCAGGGCTGACGTTTGGTGCATGAGAGTGTTTGAGTTATGGGAGAGTAAAGACAGCCCTGGGAGTTTGCTGTAGCCCCTGCATCAAGGACCCTCTACCAGAGAGAGGTTTACATGGCTTTTGATGCCGACCCCCACAGAATTTTGGTTGTCTTTCTCAGGAACACTTCCATCATTTTTCTCCTTTGTGAGATACAGTCTCCAGAACTGAACATAGTATATCATGTGAGACTTCTGTACAAGGTCATTATCACCTCTTATTCCTTGTTGGTTATGCCTCTCTTTCCACGCAGCCCACTATCCTTCTAACTTTAGCTACAACCTTATCACATTTGTTTGCAGCCTTCATATCCTCAGACACTAGCACCTTGAATCTCATTCCCTATAGTTGTCCATCTTTTGCCATCACCCCCTCCCCCCCCCCCCCCCCTTTGGGTTTATGCACTTCAAATGCATGACCCTGTACTTCTTGACATTGAATCCCAGCTGCCAAACATTCAATCACTCATCAAGATTTCTTAGATCACTTCTCATTCTTTTGTCCTTCAAGTGTCTATTCTGTTGCAGATTTTAGTATCATCTACAAAATAGTAAAATTTTCCTTTTAATCTTTACGCAGTATCAATCACAAAGATATTGAACAGAACAGGACCCAGAACCTATTATTGAAGCACTCCATTTATGACTCTTCTTGCCTCAGAATAGTTCCATTTACCAGAACTCACTGTTATCTGTTCATCAACCAATTTGTAATCCATTCCACCACCTTGGGACCCACTCCCAGGCTTTTCATTGTGTTCATGAGCCTTCTATGTGGGACTGTATCAGAAACTTTGCTGAAATCCAAGTAAATTACTTATGTCAAGTCACCCAATCAAAAATATCAATCAGCTTCATTTGATAGCACCGTCCTTTGGTAAAACCATGTTACCATGGATCCAGCAATTCACTGGACTGTAGATAGCTGAATATCCTTCCATTCAGAAGAGTCTCTATTAATTTTCCCTCCAGTAACATAAAGTTAACTGGCTTATAGTTTCCAGACTCCTCCTTGCTACCACTTTTGTGAAGCAGGACCACAACCACCCTTCTTCAATCTTGTCGCACAACTTCTGTCTCCAAGAATTCCTGAAAAATAAACTAGGCTAAACTTATGCTTTCAGCTCGAGATGCACGAAAAATGTAAACTAGGGCAACTTATGCTTCCAGTGCATTTTCTGTCAGCATCTGTTCTGGAAGCACTGGGAGTAGGAGGTATTGTATTTTACTCCCAGCAGGGAATTATAAGTTTCAGAGAGATGAGCAGTAGTGGGGGGTAGGGATGTGCAGAGGGACCGCATACGTTACATTTGGTATGCATATTCGTGGGGGGGCAGATATGTTGCATTCGGCAAGGGAGGGCCCCGATCCGTTCATGCATTCCATTCTTATTCGTTTCCCGGCTAAAATTTAATTAACTACAACCCCCCACCCTCCTGATTCCCCAACGCTTGCCAAAACTCCCTGGTGGTCCAGTGGGGGTCCGGGAGCCATCTACTGCAGTCACCCCGTTGGCTTCCAGTATTCAAAATGGCGCCGATAGCCTTTGACCTTACAATGTCACAGAGGCTACTGGTGCCATTGGTCAGCCCCTGTCACATGGTAGAAGCAATGGACGGCCGGCGCCATTTTGAATACTGGCAGCAGACAGCCCGAGTGCAGGAGATTGCTCCTGGACCCCCGCTGGACCACCAGGGACTTTTGGCAAGTCTTGTGGGGGTCAGGAGGGTCCCCCAAGACTTGCCAAAAGTCCCTGGTGGTCCAGCGGGGGTCCGGGAGTGATCTCCTGCACGTGGGCTGTTGGCTGCCAGTAATCAAAATGGCGCCGATAGCCTTTGCCCTTACTATGTCACAGGGGCTATCGGTGCCATTTTGAATACCGGCAGCCAACGGCCCGAGTGCAGTAGATGGCTCCTGGACCCCCGCTGGACCATCAGGGAGTTTTGGTAAGTCTTGGGGGGGGGAGGAGGGGGGGGGGTTTGTTTAAATTCGCTCCTTTAGACGGCCGAATAATTCAGTGAAGATTTGTTGTATTCGTGGGAATCGTGATACGTTTCGCTTCCCCATGAATACAATGAATATGGCCCTATATGTTGCGGATTGTCAATACGTTGCAAACGAATGCACACCCCTAGTGGGGGGTGGCTGGGCTAATACCTATTCACAACAGGTAGGTAGAGATAGGGTCTGTGGTGGGATGGCAGTATTTTTTTAAAGAGAATGGGAGTTGGGGATGGGGCCTGACCCACAGACCTAGGAATACATTTTTTAAATTGGAGTCAAAGTGAGGTGGGGATGCAAGACTCAACAGGGCCATAGCTGAAATTTCATGGGGAGGAGGGAGGAAAGTAGGCCACAAGTCCCTTCAATTCTATTTTATTATTTCAAAGTGCTACTTACACGGATATATTTTCAAGATATCTGGATAAGTAGCAAGGAAGTGTAAAGGGGATTTTGGGGGGCAGGTGGAATTTGGGGTGGGGAGGTTGTGTTTGCTATGGAGGAATTAAGTGGAAAAGATCTGTTTGGGTGAGATGGGGATTTAAGTTAATTTATTTCAATGTTAAGTGATTGAACTCATATGAAAAGGCAGTTGCTGTTTAAAGAAGTTATTCATTTAAGTGCAGATGTTGTTTTGCTGCAAGAAACTCATTTAAAGAAAAGAGATGAGAAGGTGCTTTCACATAAGGAATTTTTAAAACTTTTTATTTTGTATTAAGACCCCAATACATTGGCCATACTATCAGATCTTGCTCATGTCATAACAATTAGTAAACAAGGGCTTGAGTATCCTGATAAACAAAACATGCACAGCTTTACCACCCCATTTATTAAGTATCTAACACTTCCCCACAACATATCCAATAAGGACCCCATATTTCTTTGTATCAATCTGTCTGGTTCCATAGTATGAAGGTCAATGTTTCCAATATTGCAATCCCCACAACCTTATTCTTCCAGTGTCGGACAACCAGAACATGTTTCCAATGATGTGCAATCGTCAGACGCGCTGCTTGCAATAGATAACCCACCAGCTTCCTTCGATCCCTCATCAACCATCGATTGGGCTACCGACCCAACAAATATAGCTTCGCATTTTCCTCCAGCTGTTGGTGCATATCTGGGAGATTTGGTCCATCACTTCTGTGCAAAAGACTTGAATCTCCTGACAGCCCCACCACATATGTATGTAAGTTCCTATCTGTCTACATCCTTGCCAGCATTCACTGCCAGAGTGGTGCTAAATCTGGCAAAAAAAAGTTTGTGCAACAATTTATATAATAGTTTGTAATAATTGTAACAAATTGTGACATTTCTAGACCATATGCAAATGGATCTCCAAGTGTTCTTATCATAGTTGCAACCCAAGTCTGAATTTCATATTTGAACCAAATTATTAGAGGAATCTTTCCCACAAGCTGCCAATCTAAATATTTAGTAGAGAAATGGCATGGCCTGATCCTACAGCTAAGCACCCCCTCAATCCATATGCTCTCTTCTAGAGATTTCACCATTCCTGCCATAGGGGATAGAGACTTACGCAGTTGTAAATATAAATATCAGGTATTTGCAGTAATTTGATATTTGCCCATGAATGCATTAAATTTTTTAAAACTCCCCTCTGTCCATAATTGCACTAAGAATCATAAATTCTTGATCTCTCAATGCCTGATTTCGGGTGAGAAGATACATGGAGAGATATATGGATTCTACATCAGCAATGTCAAGTATGAACCCAGTTCCCCCCCCCCCCCCCCCCCATACCACATTTGTTGCACCTGTCTCCATACTCTAAGGTTGCGTGCAATGATAGGATGGTACCGGGCTTTCAACCTCACTACCTGTACATGGCATATGTAATAATGAAGCCAAGCTACACCCCCTAGCCCATCCTTCTTCTAAAGAGACCCACGATTGCTTAAGATCTCCTCCCAACCAGTCCCGTATACTGGTTAATCTGCAGGGCCAGTAGTACCATTGGAGTTTTGGGAGACTAAATCCCCCAGCTTCCCTTGTTTTTAGCAATGTATCATATTTCAATCTGGGTGGTTTACCTTTCCATATGAAACTTAATACTGCTCCTTGCAATGTCCATAATACCTTAACTAGAACAAAATAGGGCAAATACATAAAAGGATATACCAGTCACAGCAATATAGCCATTTTAACCAAGTTTATTCTGCCTAATAATGAGATATGTAATGAGGACCAATTGTTTAGATCTCTCTTGATTTTAGAAACAATTTGAAAATAATTACCGTTATATAGATTTGGGTAATCCCTGGAAATCCAGATACCTATATGTTTAAATCCCCTGACAACTTTCTGAAATCTTTCCAGTTCTCTTGGGAGTTTCCTATTTGGGCCAACCAGCATTAATTCTAGTTTGGAATAATTTACCACATACCCTGCAATATCGCTAAATCTGTCAAGCAACTCCATCAAAGCTGGAAAAGAATTTGTTAAACTCATCAAATATATTAATGTGTCATCAGCATATAAAGAAATTTTATGCTCAGATTCATTATATATAAATTCCTCTATTTCATTTGAACTTCATATTGCGTGGGCCAATGGATCAATTGCAAGATCAAAAAGGAGAGGGAAAAGTGGGAATCCCTGCCGTGATCTCCTCTCTATTGGAAATGAAGCCAAGACCATGCTATTTGATTCCACCCTAGATGTTGAGGTGGTGTGTAGGGATATCCAGAGGCACGCCATATGTTGCATTCGGGATTCGTACTCATCGGGGGGCAGATACTTTGCATTCGGCAAGGGGGACCCTCCGATACGTTTATACGTCAATTTTTATTCATTTCCCGGCTAAAATTAAATTAACTACAACCCCCACCCTCCTGACCCCCCCAAGACTTACCAAAACTCCCTGGTGGTCCAGCGGGGGCTCCGGGAGCCATCTCCTGCACTCACGCCTCGGCTGCCGGTATTCAAAATGGCGCCGATAGCCTTTAACCTACTATGTCACATGGGCTACCGGTGCCATTGGTCAGCCCTTGTCACATGGTAAGAGCAATCGATGGCCGGCACCATATAATACTCCAGTGCAAACCCATCAGGGCCAGGAATTTTACCCCTGGCCAAGGCCTTAATAGCCTGATTCACTTCATCCAGAGTGATATCATCTGAAACAGCCTGAGCTGCTTCTTCATCCACTATGGGTAAGGTTAGTGGATCAAGAAAGCTCAGATCCTATCCTCATCCGGTGTCTGTTACATCTTATAAAATCTAGCAAAATGTGCAGCTAACAGCCCATTAATATCAGAGGCTGACCTTTTTGTATCCCCCTGCTCATTATGTATACCAAAGACAATAGAGTTCTCTCTCTTGGCATGAATCATTTTAGCCAACAATGAGACAGCTTTTTCTCCTTACTTGTAGCATTTTTGTTTTAAGAAATGCTTAGCTTTTTCAGTCTGATAAGCTGTAGCTCCTTTAATTCATCCCTAGCAAGGCTCAATTTTCTAAGGGTACTTACTGAACCATCTGACTTATGTTTGTTTTCCAGGATACAGTCAGGAGGAGTGTGGAAAGAATGAAGGTTCTTCAAAACTTGGAAGATATTTCTATTCAATTTATTAAATAGGCAGCTTGTTATGTACAAACAAACAAGATTAACAGTGTCTCGCCAAGGTCCCCTGACACGGAACCTGTGTTTTGCCTGAAGGCTGTGTTCGAAGGGACTGCACCATTAATAGTGAATATGGAGCTCTCCATGTTACAAAGCCTTCATTCAGCTGAAGAGTGTTCCACACTCCTCCTGACTATATGATTCTATTTTGAGTGTGGTTCTCCACACCAATTATTGTGTTTGGAATTTGTTTTCCAGGATAGTGATTTGATTTTCTAATGCTTTTTGTTTAGATTTCCTTAGCTTATTTTGATGACTAGCATATGAAATAATGTGTCCCCTGACAACAGCTTTTAACATTTCCCATTTTAATGCAGGATCATGATCCAAAGGAGAATTAAGTGCATCAAAATCAACAATTACATCAGCAATTTTTTCCCTAACTTCTTTCTGTACCAGCAAAGACCCATTCATCTTCCAGGACCTATCAAATCTCAGACCTCCCCATAGATTAAAGTGTATCATCACCACATGATCATCAGAGATAACACAAGGCAAAATGTCAGCACCTACAACTGCTACTGCCATGCTCATATTACAAAAGAAATAATCTATCCAGCTGTATGACTGCTATTGGGGAAAGAAATATGTATGGTTCCATCCAGTCAGGTTTCTAATTCTCCACATATCAAGCAAACTGTAAAGCTGCATCAAATTTCGAAATTCCCCCACCCCCCACCCCCCGATCAGCCTGTTGCCCAGAGTTTCCTGATCTATCCAGCCTGGGATCAGGACTAAAATTTCAGTTCACGCCCAGAAAGAGCCTGGTACAATCATACTTAGCCAAGACCTTAGCCATCTTGTTATAAAAATCTGACTGGCCTACATTAGATCCATACACATTAACCAATGTAATCATCTGCTCATATAGATTGCCTTCCACAATGATATACCAGCCCTCAGGGTTGCTACATGACATTGATTCTTGAAATGCTAGATTTTTATGGATAAGAATGCACACACCCCTACATTTGGATGAAAATTAAGTGGCATATACCTTACCTACCAAGGCCCTTCTTAATTTATCATGTTCATGAGGCACTAAATGTATTTCTTGCAAAAATGCAATTGTAGATCCCTTAATTTTTAAAAAATGGAATATTCTAGCCCTCTTTACAGGGGTGGATATCCCCCTGACATTTAAAAAAGAATTTTGTATATCAACCATAGTTCTACCACTTACATTTCAATATCAAGAGTATATAACATGACCCGTATTGACCTACCCAAGGCCTGGATTTATCAAAATGCGGTAAGTATCACATGCGATAGCAAAAGGGGCATGGTTTATGCAAATATTCATGTTATCGCAATTTGCGGTAGTTACCTATGCGAAGAGCTAAGTTAGTGCAAATTGCAATAACATTATCAGACTTTGCAATAGGAGCCAAACCTGTTGTATTTCCCACATTTAACGAGAGAGAGAGAGAGAGAGAGAGAGAGAGAGAGAGAGAGAGAGAGCCTGGCCATAATGTCATCTCCCTAGATAGGTATTTGTATCCCTATGGTAGGCCCACCTAGAAACTTGAGGGTTAGGTATCAGTGTAGGGGTTTAGGGGCCCCTTTGACATTCAATGTTAGATGTACGAACAGAACAGTGGTCTCTTGTGAACATTTGATGACCCTCGGAGTGAGGAAACTCACTCCAAGATGAGATTTGGGCAATGTTCTCTCAACCTAGCTTGATGTTGACCAGTGATCTTTTTTTTAATTAATTTTCAAGATGAAACAAGATTCCATCAAAATTTCATCAGAATTTAACTCTTTCCATTTTGAAAATGATTTGAAATGAAATAGGAAATATCATCTCCTTTCATATTTTGTTTCTCTTGAATGCCAATCCCTATTTTCTATTTATATAAATATATGAAATAATGGGTGAATACAAAGAAGCATTTTTTATGAAGAACATTTTTCTCCATGAGATGCTGTGTTGTTCATAAGTGAGTGAATTCAAGGCTAAAAGTCAAATAGTGATAGGAGAGATATTATTTCCCCTTTTATTATACATACAGACCTTCTTTAATTTCTAGTGAATATCATTTATCACATCTTTTTTAAACAGTAATTTAAAATGTCTATTATTTTTCTCATTTCCTTTTATCCTCAATGATTCCCATGAGATTAGTTTATGTAAGCATATCCCCTCAAAATGTTGATGCTTCCTAGGGAGGATGGAGGCATGGTTTTCTCAACTTTAAATTCATATTCATTCCCTGGGAGACTGGATACTAGAAAATCCTACCTCATTCACATAAGAAATAACTTCCTGACTTGGCTGCTGCATCAGTGATAATCCACTCAGTAAAGGAGGTATAGAACTTTCTCAGATGCATGTTGTCTTTATCTAATCATGTCTCCCCATACATGCTGCTAACTGGCAACCCTGATTTTCCTCCAAGAAATGAAAATGCTGTTTATAAGCATCAGAGGCTTGGCCCATAGGGGATTGTTGGCCCATAGGGGATTTTATTATCAAAAAGACTCACCTGGTATATACATTTGCACAATGCAAGGACCAGCTAGACCTCACAGCTAAAGATTTTTTGCATATCTCCAAATTAGTGATTGCTACATAAAGTAGAGTTCCCTGCCACATCCTTATCTTTTAATGCCTTAAGTTTTATTCTTCTCACAAAGGGTTCTTTCTCTCAACTTTACAAATGTTTACATTACTGTGAGGATTATATGACTTCATGAATTCTGGTTGCTGTGTGAAGAAGGGATCTACATGATAATTTGGAGGAAGATAATTGTGGGACTGCAATGCTTTGATACATAATAGTACAAAAAATGTTGTACTACAAGAACTACTGTTATGGATTTTTATTCAAATTATCTTGTCCACCTTACAAGTTCATAAAGTGAATATAACTAACTCAAGTCAGTGTATGAAATGTCATGCATCTAAAGACATCTTAATACATTGTAAGTAGGAATGTCCACCTATTGAGATATTTTGAGGATCTTTGTTCCAAGAATTGGCTATCATGACCAAGAAAGCAATACCCAAGAATTGTACTGGTGTGTTTATGAGTAAACCACATAGGTTTTCCTGATGAAGTCAAATGTCATTGTTAAGAGATACATATTATTGAAATGGTTATAAAAAGATACACCTGGGCTAGGAATATGGAGGACACATGTTGGAGATGTTGGCTATTAGAATTTAAGACAGCATTGCTGAAGAAACAAAAGGGAAGATAATTTTTTCAAAGCATCAGTCCATCAAAGCTAGAGTCCATCAAACTAGCTTGATGGACTCTACATCAAGCTAGGTGGAGAGAACATTGCCCAGATCTCATCTTTGGGTGAGTGTCCTCACTCTGAGGGTCATCAAATGTTCACAAGAGACCACTGTTCTGTTTGTACGTCTAACATTGAATGTCAAAGTGGCCTCTAACCCCTACACTAATACCTAAACCTCACCCCGAGTTACTAGGTGGGCCTACCATAGGGATACAAATACCTATCTAGGGATAGGACAATACAGCTAGGTTTTCTCTCTCTCTCTCTCTCTCTCACATGGAGCTTCAATTCATCTAAATAGGCCTTGTGGGAGACATTGTACAAGGTGATAAAACCTTTCTACCCTTGCACAGCCTAATGCAAATACAGAAAATTGTCCCAAGCAAAATAGAGTATTGCCCACCATTCAACATTGACTTACTAAGAAATAAACTAGAAGAAAAATTAACACACTTCAAGCACAAAGACTGTGAAACCACAACATTAGCATGGCTGTCAATAACAAATAAATTAGCGGATGATATAAATCCCACAAAGCTAACACTGAGCCTAGACAATCAAACCCATGGTATAACGAAAAGATAAAGGAAGTCAAACAAACTCTAAGAAAGAGAGAAAAAGAATGGATTAAATGTAAATCTTCAGAAAGTCTGACTAAATTCAGGAAGCAACTAAGCCTATTACAAGAAAGTAATTCTTGATGCAAAAAAATTATTCTTCAGCACAAAAATTGAAAAATTTGCTAACAACCCAAGATCTTTATTTAATATTGTAAAAAGCCTGACAAACGACAAAACCGAGGACCCCAAACCCCACTAGAGAGCAAATGCAACGAAATAGCAACATTTTTCTCAGACAAAATCATAAACCTTAGAAATAAGATCCCTAATTCAGCAAAACAGGAATAAAAATGATCAAAAGAGATGTGGCACAATGGTGCACCTTTGACGAAGTATCTGACATCGAAGTTCAATCCATGTTAAAAAATGTCAATCCTGCCCCACATAAACTAGATACCATACCTACTATGGATATAAAAAAAACTTGCTGACACAACCTCCCATACAATAGCCAAAATAATCAACCTATCATTCAACGACGGAGTAATGCCAGATATTCTAAAAGGGGCAATTATCAAACCACTACTAAAGAAAAAGAACTGTGACCCAAATATCTTAAATAACTACAGACCAGTTTCAAACCTACCCCTCCTTGCTAAATTAATAGAAAAAACGGTACAGAAACAACTAGCTGAACACCTGGAAAACAATAACATACTTTATCCCTCACAACAAGGCTTAGAAAACACTACAGCACCGAGATACTACTAATCTCTCTCACAGATAATGTACTATGAGGTTTTGATAGTGGCAAACACTACATAATTATACTATTGGATTTATCAGCAGCGTTCGACACAGTAAACCACTCCATACTTATAAACAGACTCGAAGAAATAGGTCTACAAAACAAAACACTAGACTGGTTCAGATCCAACCTAAACAATAGATTTTTTCAAGTACAGATAAAAAACACAACATCAGATAAAATAAAGTTAATGACAGGAGTACCTCAGGGCTCTGCACTATCAGCAACACTATTAACATCTACATGTTACCACTGTGCCACCTCCTAGCAGGACTCGGTATAACACACTACATCTACGCAGAAGACATTCAACTAATCTTACCCATAGATGAAACAATTGAAAAAACACTAAACTTAGCAATGATGTACCTAGACATAATTAGGCAATTACTAAGCAAAATGGAGCTAGTGATAAACATTGAAAAAACAGAATTTATACACCTAGAACGAAAAAACATGTAACTAATACAAAATCCTATCAAACTTAAAAATGGTCAGGAAGTGAATATAGCTGAGAAAGCTCGAAACCTAGAAGTAATAATTGACACAGAACTTAGCCTTAAACACAACATATCACTGAAAGACAGAGAAGGCTACGCCAAACTCATGATCCTAAGGAGGCTGAAACCGTTATTAACCCAGAAACATTTCAGAACAGTCCTCCAAGCACTTATCTTCACAATTACTGATTACTGTAACACACTATTTCTGGGATTACCGTACTCCACAATAAGACCTCTACAAGTCCTTCAAAACTCTGCCACCAGAATACTCACCGGCAAAAGCAAAAGAGACTAGGGATGTGAATCGTTTTAGGACGATTAAAATTATCGTCCGATAATTTTAATATCGTCTTAAACCGTTATGGAACACAATACAATACAGATTCTAACGATTTATCGTTATAAATCGTTAGAATCGTGAGCCGGCAAACTAAAACCCCGTAAAACCCACCCCCGACCCTTTAAATTAAATCCCCCACCCTCCCGAACCCCCCCCCCAATAACTTAAATAACCTGCGGGTCCAGCGGCGGTCCGGAACGGCAGCGGTCCGGAACGGGCTCCTGCTCCTGAATCTTGTCGTCTTCAGTCGGCGCCATTTTCCAAAATGGCGCCGAAAAATGGCGGCGGCCATAGACGAAAAAGATTGGACGGCAGGAGGTCCTTCCGGACCCCCGCTGGACTTTTGGCAAGTCTCGTGGGGGTCAGGAGGCCCCCCACAAGCTGGCCAAAAGTTCCTGGAGGTCCAGCGGGGGTCAGGGAGCGATTTCCCGCCGCAAATCGTTTTCGTACGGAAAATGGCGCCGGCAGGAGATCGACTGCAGGAGGTCGTTCAGCGAGGGTTCCGGCGCCTCGCTGAACGACCTCCTGCAGTCGATCTCCTGCCGGCGCCATTTTCCGTACGAAAACGATTCGCGGCGGGAAATCGCTCCCTGACCCCCGCTGGACCTCCAGGAACTTTTGGCCAGCTTGTGGGGGGCCTCCTGACCCCCACGAGACTTGCCAAAAGTCCAGCGGGGGTCCGGAAGGACCTCCTGCCATCCAATCTTTTTCGTCTATGGCCGCCGCCATTTTTCGGCGCCATTTTGGAAAATGGCGCCGGCTGAAGACAACAAGATTCAGGAGCAGGAGCCCGTTCCGGACCGCTGCCGTTCCGGACCACCGCTGGACCCGCAGGTTATTTAAGTTATTTGGGGGGGGTTCGGGAGGGTGGGGGATTTAATTTAAAGGGTCGGGGGTGGGTTTTAGGGGGTTTTAATGTGCCGGTTTTTCGATTTTTCGATTTTTAACGACCCGCAGGTTATTTAAGTTATTTGGGGGGGTTCGGGAGGGTGGGGGATTTAATTTAAAGGGTCGGGGGTGGGTTTTAGGGGGTTTTAATGTGCCGGTTTTTCGATTTTTCGATTTTTAACGATTTTTAACGATTTTTCACGATATTTTACCCCCCCAAACGGCAACAATACGATTCCCTCCCCCTCCCAGCCGAAATCGATCGTTAAGACGATCGAGGACACGATTCACATCCCTAAAAGAGACCACATTACCCAAACACTGGCCGAACTACACTGGCTACCAATAGAACAGAGAGTGCAATTTAAAACACTTTGCATAATTCACAAACTAATCAATGAAGATAAAGCTGACTGGTTAAACACAGCACTACAATTACACTTACCCCAAAGAAATCTGAGGTCAGCCAATAAAGCACTACTAACAATCCCATCGGTAAAAACAGTGAAACTAACACAAGTTAGAGAGAGAGTGCTATCCTTGGCCGGTCCAGCGTTATGGAACACATTGCCACTAGAGACAAGATTACAGAGTGATCCAAAAATCTTCAAAAAAAAGTTTAAAAACCTGGCTATTCAGAAAAGTATTTCACAATGAGAACAGAAAATGAAAAAAAAAAACTTAGAACAAGGTTACCTAGATAATTGGTCCCACAACTTTTACTTTATACTCAATAATTGTTAGAAAAACTCCAGCTTAAGCATAACCCTTGTATGATTACCATATTAATCATATACATGGACTAGATCCATGCCACTTTTCTTATACATTATTTTATATGAGCATGTACCGACATTGTAATGGCACTTTTGTAAATTCATCTATAACCAAACCAAATATATGTGCCTATATGTAAACCGTTGTGATGGTGTATTACTAAACGACGGTATATAAAAGATTTCAAATAAATAAATAAATAAATAAAAATGTGATGCATTACACCATACAATTTTGAATAAATGATCCCCCAAATTAGCAATGTTTTGTAACCAGTGAACCGAGCAGTACACTTACCCTCCTTACACATCTGCATGTTTGTGTCCTTTTTTAACATTACACCAACTGTCCCATCCCTCCCAGCCTCCACCCTTGTCTAACTGCCCTTCAACACCCACCTCCCAATAACCAACTGATCAACTCAGTAACTATCCACCCACCCACCCATGCACCTCAATCCCCTCCCCCAACCAAACCTTACAACATTACAGCAGACATATCACAAAAAAATAGACCAAAGCACCAGGTATTTTCTTTCATGGCATGGCCACAGCCCAACCATTTCAGCCTCTGCTATTCCATGAGAGATATAGTCCTCAGGGAAGGATGCTGTACCCGAGGACCACCTCTCATACCTGGAGCTACATAAAAAAACACGCAACAATAATAAAAAAAAATATAAAACCAAAACCAGAGTTCTTTGGACATAAACTATGCTCAAAAAAAACATAATAATAAAAAAAACATAACTAAGAAACAAAATTGACAATCTTTGGCCCAGAATGTGATCTCCAAGCCTTGCATCCCAGAGCCACTGAACAAACAACTTGACTGTTACTTTTTCAAAAATAATAGCAAAACATTGCAGTATATTTTAGGACAGCAAAAGTGCTAATCACTCTTCTCAGAGGTATCAGTTTCTTGTCAAGATAATTACTCAGTTTATATTCTCCTCCTTTATCTGCCACCCTCTTAAATCTTGCTGAGCATAAAAGGATTACTGTGCTCTCTCTCTGCACCCCATGGCTCCACAGGTACTCAACCCAGTGAAGACATGAAAAACAGAAAACCATGAAAAATAGCACTAAAGAAAAATAAAAAAAGAATAGCCCCAAACTCAGGACTAACACCCATCCTGGGAATCATTCATACTTTTAACAAACCTCTGATACAAGTGCTGCACCTCCTCAGCCTATCTCTGGATCTTTCTGTGTCAGTTGCATGAATTTTCTAACACAACTCTTTGACTGACTCTTGTGTAAAAATTCCTTCACCAACTCATCAGTATCAAAGATGTAAGTCTTTTTCTCTGTGGTTAGAGCATAGGATAAGGGAATTCCCTCTTTTGTAGCTCCTGTTTCACCTTGTGGAACACCAGCCACCATTTCTGTATGGTTTAGGAGAAATCTTGAAAAATAAAAATTATTTTCTTCTTATATATAATTTTTTTATTTTTGCCTCGCCTTAGCCATGATTCGCGCTTTATCCACGGACCGATGCAGCTGTATGATAACCACATGGCCGCCCCCCCCCCCCCCCCCCCCGAAGTCAATGGGGCCACCAGAGCCCAATGGGCCTGCTTAATCTTTACAAGGTTATTTTCCTGCTCCAGGCCCAACACTTCCGGCAGCCATCTCGCTAAGAACTGCACCAGATCCTTACCCTCTGCCAATTCTGGTAAGCTGACCACTCTGATATTTTTCCTTCGGCCGCAATTTTCCAAGTCTTCAAGTTTATCGACCAAGGCTGCATATTTCCTTTCCAGTGAATCTGTTTTTGCTCATGCCAGTGTGATTGCCATCTCAACCTTATCCACTTGCTCTGCCATTTCTGTAATATACTCAGTATTTTCTTTGACAGAAGAAGCCAGGGTTGCCACTTTCTCCACTACAACCATCAGTTTTTCAGTTATATCATCCAAACGGTTTTGAGAGAACTTATCAAACATTTTTTGCAGTGCATGATCTTTATCTCTGGGGCTTGGCAGCATAGGCCATTCCTCCTCCGGGTCAGTCTCTTCCAGCGGACTTCCTTTATCTGTCCTGGTTTTTTGCATACTCCTCTGCTTGCAATTTTTGTCCACCCAACGTGCAGATATTGATTTCTTAGACATTATCTGCCCATTCAAGTGCATTTAATACCGTGGGGATTGTAAATATATTTAATAAAAATATTAAGGCCGAGAGAGCTATGCTGCATCACATCTTCTCATTAGAAGAGCATGCATGACCCCACCACATAAGGATTTTGATCAAGTGTTCCTGTCTTCACAACTGGGGGTTAATGTTGTGGGACAGGTATACTGTTTAGGAAAACATTGCATGCAGTGGCGAATGAAGTTTACAAGGATCTGGATGGGAGATATTTGATCCTTAATATTGCATTGAGAGGCACTAAGTTTACAGTGGTAAATTTGTATGCTCCAAATGTTGTTCAGGGTAAGTTCTATGAGTCCTTGACTGATCAAATTTTGGGTTGGGTTGTCAGCTCTTTGATAGTAGGGGGATTTTAATCTTACATTGAGACTGGAATTAGATAATTCATCCTTCAAGGGGGGACTCCTTGAAAAGACATAGGGGAAAACTGTTGGATATGTTGAAGCTGCTAAACCTTATTGATGTCTGCAGGGTGCAAAATGCATGATCTAGATATTATTCTTTTTATTCACATCCATATGGCACATATTCTAGGATATATTTTATCTTGGTGGAGAATACTTTGATGGGGGATGTGAGGTGAGTAGGAATTGAGAGTTGTACCTGGTCTAATGATGCACTGGTATGATTGACCAAAGGAGGAGTTTCATCTCTGGATAGGAAGACTTTGTGGAAACTTAATGAAGTCTTGTTAAGCGAAGATAATATCACATGGAAGACACAGGAGGCATTTCAGGTATAATTAGAACTTATCAGAATGGAAGAGTGAAACCAAGTATGGTCTGGGATGGATTAAAAGTGGTAATTAGAGGTAACTTGATTTCATGGGCTTCATGAGAAAAGAAAGAGCGAGGAAAGAAAGTAGAGAAGTTATTGGAGCATATTAATCAGTTGGAAGTACAGCATAAAAAAATGGGCTCCCAAAGATTTGACAACAGGTAAGGCGAGAAGGGATTTGAAAGACTATCAGGTTAATTCTATACAGCCTATGCTTATTGCTTATGCTTGTGAAACAAGAGCATTTTGAATTTAATAACAAGGCCTCAAAACTTTTGGTAAAAAAAACTTAAAAAGAAAATTGTGCTACCTCAGATTACACAAATTAGGAATGGGAAGGGGGATTTAGTTTTTACATTGGGACAGATCAGGGAGCGATTCTGACTATTTTATCAGGAGCTATACACAGCTGACAAGAATATTAAGGATGACGCTATCAAGAAATATCTGGATGGGGTAAAGACACCCATGCTGAATTTAGATCAGAAGCAGGTTAGATAAGGATATTTCTACATTTGAGATTTTGCAGGCTATAAAATCATTGAAGGTAGAGAAGGCTCTGGGATTAGGTAGCTTCACAGCTACTTTTTATAAGAAGTATAGGAAGATTCTGGCTGACCCTTTAAAGAGTTTATTTAATGCATAATTGGAAGGGGATGATATTGCTCCATCCATGAAGGAAGCGGGGATAGTCATGCTACCCAAGGAGGGGAAGGATGTGTCACACTGTGGGTCATATAGACTAATTGCATTGTTAAATATCAACATTAAAATTCTGGCAAAAATACTGGTTACTAGACTAGCTAGTGTGATCCCAATGTTGGTTCATGAGGACCAATCAGTGTTTATCCCAGGTAGACATATGGCTGACAATATATAGAGTGTGTTAAATTTGATATGGGGGGGGGGGGGGAGGTACAGAAGAACAAGACACTGGCTATTTTGCTTTCAATTGATGCTGAGAAAGCTTTTGATTGGGTGCATTGGGCGTATTTGTGGGAAGAATCGCAGAAAGCTTTATAGAGGATCTATGGCAATATTGCAGGTGAACAGAGAGTATTCAGTTTCATTTGTATTGGGTAGAGATACTTGCCAGAGATGACCTCTATCTCCTCTGCTTTTTGCTTTGGCTTTGGAGCCCTTTGCAACTAATATACAGGAGTCTCAGGATCTTCAAGGTATTAGGATGAGGGATAAGGAATTTCACATATCATTATATGAGGATGATGTATTATTTATCCTTTTTGGCCCTCCAAATTATTTGAAAAACTTTTAAGAAATAGATCAATACAGCAAAGTGTTGGTTTTCAAAGTAAATCATACAAAGTCGGAGGTATTAAATGTTATAGTTTCAAAGAAGGAAGTGGGAATACTCAAGGAGAAGATCCCATTTAAATGGAATGCTTTATCTAATATATACTGTAAATAGGCATACACAGTTGGGTTTAAACTACTCATCGATGTTTTAAAGAATCTGCAAAGATCTGGAGCTCTGGCTGAATGAACATATACCCTGGTTAGGTAGAGTGGCAGTGTTGAAAATGAATGTGATGGTTTGGTTATCATATTTATTTCAGACACTTCCAACTGGTTCTGAACATAAGAATATAAGAACATGCCATACTGGGTCAGACCAAGGGTCCATCAAGCCCAGCATCCTGTTTCCAACAGTGGCCAATCCAGGCCATAAGAACTTGGCAAGTACCCAAAAACTAAGTCTATTTCATGGTACCGTTGCTAGTAATAGCAGTGGCTATTTTCTAAGTCAACTTAATTAATAGCAGGTAATGGACTTCTCCAACAACTTATCCAATCCTTTTTTAAACACAGCTATACTAACTGAACTAACCACATCCTCTGGCAACAAATTCCAGAGTTTAATTGTGCGTTGAGTGAAGAAGAACTTTCTCCGATTAGTTTTAAATGTACCACATGCTAACTTCATGGAATGCCCCCTAGTCTTTCTATTATCTAAAAGAGTAAATAACCAATTCACATCTACCCGTTCTAAACCTCTCATGATTTTAAACACCTCTATCATATCCCCTAGAGGTGTGCATCCGTTTTCCACGTATTTGTAATCCGCAACTTATTTTTTGCTATCTGTTAAATACGTGGGGAGGCGAAACGCATCGCGACTCCCCAACAATTTAACAGATTTCTGTTTTATTCGGCCTAAATAAAAATTTAAACCCCCCCACCCTCCTGACCACCCCAAAACTTACCAAAACTCCCTGGTGGTCCAGCGGTGGGGTCTGGGAACTCACTCACACCCTCGGTGCTAGTTTCATCATGGCGCCGATAGCCTTTGTCACAGGGGCTACCGGTGCCATTGGTCAGCCCCTGTCACATGGCCATCGGCGCCATCTTGTGCTCCTACCATGTGACAGGGGCTGACCAATGGCACCGGTAGCCCCTGTGACATAGTATGGGCAAAGGTTATCGGCGCCATTTTGAGTCCTGGCGTCGGATGGCAGGTTGCTCCGGGACCCCCCGTTGGACCCACAGGGACTTTTGGCCAGCTTGGGGGGGCCTCCTGACCCCCACAAGACTTGCCAAAAGTCCAGCGGGGGTCCGGGAGCGACCTCCTTTCACGCTGGCCGTCCAATCCCAATACTCAAAATGGCGCCGATCGCCTTTGCCCTCACTATAACGGCGATCGGCGCCATTTTGAGTATTGGCATCGGACGGCGATTTTGAATCTCAAAATGGCGCCGATCGCCGTCATAGTGAGGGCAAAGGCGATTGGCGCCATTTTGAGATTAAAAATCGCCGTCCGTTGCCAATACTCAAAATGGCGCCGATCGCCGTCATAGTGAGGGCAAAGGCGATCGGCGCCATTTTGAGTATTGGGATCGGACGGCCAGCGTGCAAGGAGGTCGCTCCCGGACCCCCGCTGGACTTTTGGCAAGTCTTGTGGGGGTCAGGAGGCCCCCCCAAGCTCACGGCTTGGTCAGCCCCTGTCACATGGTAGGAGCACAAGATGGCGCCGATGGCCATGTGACAGGGGCTGACCAATGGCACCGGCTGACCAATTGTACTGGTAGCCCCTGTGAAAAAGGCTATTGGCGCCATGATGAAACTAGCACCGAGGGTGTGAGTGAGTTCCCGGACCCCACCGCTGGACCACCAGGGAGTTTTGGTAAGTCTTGGGGGGGTCAGGAGGGTGGGGGGTTGTAGTTAATTTAGTAGTAACATATATACAGATCGACAACTTATTGAATTCTCCATACTTCCGCATGAAACGGAATTGACCCCCCACGAATACGTATCACGTACGCAACGAAAACATTTTGCCTGACATCCCTAATATCCCCCCCTCAGCCGTCTCTTCTCCAAGCTGAAAAGTCCTAACCTCTTTAGTCTTTCCTCATAGTGGAGCTGTTCCATTCCCCTTACCATTTTGGTTGCCCTTCTCTATATCTTCTCCATCACAATTATATCTTTTTTTTTAGGTGCGTCAACCAGAATTGCATACAGTATTCAAGGTGGGGTCTCACCATGGAGCGATACAGAGGCATTATGACATTTTCCGTTTTATTCACCATTCCCTTCCTAATAATTCCCAACATTCTGTTTGCTTTTTTGACTGCCGTAGCACACTGAACCGACGATTTCAATGTGTTATCCACTATGACGCCTAGATCTCTTTCTTGGGTGGTAGCACCTAATATGGAACCTAACATTGTGTAACTATAGCATAGGTTATTTTTCCCTGTGTGCAGGGCCGGTGGAAGCACTAGGTGAACTAGGCAATCATCTAGGGCGCCTAACATGAGGTGTGCCAAGCCACTGGTGGCCGACAAGATGGCTCAGACGGCCACCGAAGATCGGCAGAGCCGTGGTGGACCTCACGGCACCACAGCCCGAAGAAAAAGGTTGCGTCTAAGCCTGCAAGTACTCCTCCTCCTTCCTGCCCCCAAGGCCCAGAAGAAAAATGTTGCTGGAGCCGCGCGGGCAGGAAGGAGGTGGAGCATCAGCCGTGTGCTGGAAGAGGAGCATCAGCCGTGTGCCAGAAGGAGGAGGAGCATCAGCTGCATGCAGAAGAGGAGCAGCGCTTACGGGCTGCCGCAAATCCCACATTGCGGGCGGCCCAAGAAGACCAGGGCCGCTGCAGAACTCATCCTGCGGCGACCCGTGAAGAGGAGGCCCAGAGGTGAGAGAGAGGCTGAGGGCCTGTAGAGTGTGTATGTGTGTGTGCATGTGATTAGTTGAGAGATTTTGTGTGAGAGTGAGTTGAGAGAATGAGGACCTGAATGTTTGCAGAGATAGCATGTGAGAGCCTGTGTGTGTGAGAGAAAGACAGCATGTGACAGTGAGAGCCTGTGTGTATGAATGATTGTATGAGAGAGAGAATGTGACAGTGAGAGCCTGTGCTTGAGCAAGATAGCATGTGGGAGTGAGAGAGAGCCTGTGTGTGTGAAAGTCAGACAGCATGTGCCAGTGAGAGACTGTGTGTATGAATGATTGAAAGAGAGAGAGCATGTGAGAGTGAGAGCCTGTGTGTGTGTGTTAGAGAGAGAAAGCATGTGAGAATGAGAACCTGACTGTGTGTTTGAGGGAAGAAGACAGATAGAGAGAAAATAAATAGAAAAAAAACAATATAAAATGAACTGGCCAAAAAAATAAGAAAGGAAAGGTAGAAAAAAAATCCTGCTACCAACCGATTAGAAAACTAAGATCAGACAGCAAAGTAAAAAAACAAACAAACTTTTTACTGATTGGCACATGTAATCTTTGGGAATGTGCAAGAGTAGCACTTTCTCTATGCGGATCTCACAATGTACGAGATCAGCATGGAGGAAGTGGAAGCCCACGGGGCCTGTAGAGAGATGGCAGCAGAATGGGCTTCAGTGCCAATAGCAGCAATCAGCACTTCCCCAATAGCCAGGCAGCAGCAGTGACAGTGGCAGCAGAGGAATGAGAGAGGCTCTGAGGTTGCTGGCAAAAGAAAGAGAGGGGGTCTGCCTTTAGTGTGTGCATGTGAATGAATGGGAATCTGCCTGGGGGTGTATGTGTGTGAATGCATGGGTGCCTGCATGAGGGTGTGTCTGTGTTACTGTGTATGAGAATCAATGGGTGTCTTCCTGGGGTTTGTATGTGTGAGAATAGGTGCCTGCCTGTGTATGGTGCATGTGTGTGTGTGAATTAATTGGTGCCTGCCTGGGGGTCTGTGTGTGTGAGAATGAATGTGTGCATGCCTGGGGGATGGGGAGGGAGTGGTGTGAAAATGAATGGGAGCTTGCCTGGGGGTCAGTGTGAGAACGATTGGGAGCTTGCCTGTGTGTGTGTGTGTGTGTGTGTGTGTGTGTATGTTTGTGTGAGAACGATTGGGAGCTTTCCTGTGTGTTTGTGTGTATGTGAGGGAGCCAGTGAGAGTATGAGTGTGTATGAGAAAATCCAGGGGAGTAAGAGTGTGTGTGGGGGGGGAGTGTGTGGAGGGGGAGAGAGTGTCTTACACCCTGAGAGTGTGTCAGTGTCTGTGAGAGCAAGAAGTTATGGTGGGTATAAGAGCATGAATGTGTATGTATGTGACAGTGTATGTGTGAGAGAGAATGGACATGTGAGTAAGTGTGAGAGAGAGAGGATAACCTCCTAATCCTCGACAATATCAGGGTGATTGGAAATCAAGAGCTCCCATGCAGGGACAGCAGGAACTTTTTAAAATCCTTATTAGTTTTTATTATTGGGTGTTATTTGATATATGTGCTGTTTTGAAATATGTTATTGGTGTTTGGGAAATTGTAAAAAATTTATATGATTTTAATTAATAGAAATTCTATTTATCAGTAGTTTTAAAATATTCTTTTATTAGTATGGTTTTACTATTATAACTGATGCTTTATGTTTCTTGATTTTATTGTTTTATGAGGAATGGTGGTTCTGTTTTTCCATTATTAATACACAGAGTCTGGCTTCTTGGGGTTTCCATTTCATTTTTTTCTAATTTGTCCTCCTTTATTTTGTATTCTGTATTTGGTGAGGGTCTGTCTCTGCTCTGTGTGTGTGACCATGATGAGAGATTCTGCTAGCATGTAGTATCTGTATAGGGATCTATAGCAATTGGGTTTGTTTTGTTTCCTCAGTAGGTGGTGTATTGGTATTCTAGGACCCAGTGTAATATTTACCCTTGCTTATTCACAGGTAGGGTTATTGTTGTTTGAGTCCTTGGTTTTATTACTGTTATGTTATGATGGGATTACAATATAGATTTTGAATGTCTTTTTTGCGGGGTTTTGTGTTAGTTCACAATGTGTCTGGCAGTGGAAGGTGTTTGTGCTGCTGTTACTGTGACGTGACACCAGAATTTGAAAATATATTTTAGTATGATGAGCTGTAAGGGAAACATCCAAGCTCCATTGTTTGGGGGAATTTCTGTGGATGCACAGTGAGTTACAGTACTGGAGGTGCAGGATTTATATTGACATTCTGTCTTTTTCTATATATTCGAGACTTCACTTTCATAGCCATATAGAATTAGTTGAATGAGGCTATCAAATAATTTTATAGTAGTTTTACTAGAAGTGTGAAACTGGCCAGCTTTTTAAAATTACGCAGAAGACCATTTGGACTTTTTTTATTTTTTTTTATAACCAATTTTAAAGCAGGATCCATGCTATAGAGGTGGGTGAGATGAAGAAATGTCATTTTGGCTTCCCCCCCAAAAAAAATTCTTCTGTGTAGAGATGCCACTGATTTTCTATGACCTTAAGCATTAGTACAAGAAGGATTAAAGGGGGGGGGGATGCTGGAGAGGCACACAAATGCTTTGGCCCCCGGGCGCTGGAGACCCTTGGTGCACCACTGGGTGCGCGTCATATGGGGCCGCAAGCGGTGGCAAAGAGAAGTGGAGATTTGGCGGGCCGCAAGCAGTGCCCAACCTGCTCATGACCCAGAAAACCACACAGTCAGCGGGCGTGATCAAGAATGAGGTAGGAATCGGGGCCAAGACCGGTGGGGTGGCGGCGCAACTCGGGGGGGTTGGGCGTAAGGGAGAAGGCTTGCCTAGGTGCCTAATCCCCCCTACCCGGGGCTTCCTCAGTGACTCGCCAATATAATAATATTCAAAGTGTCCTCTTTCCACACCTTCGAGTCTCAACTCATAATCGCGAAAGGTGTTTACTTTGAGATATCAATCTCATCTACATTTTTCATTTTCATAGCGTATACCTCATGTTTTCAATCTGTTTATAATCCAACCGGAACCAACAAGCATCACATGTCCCCCGGGTAGGGGGTGAAACAAAGATCTTTTTCGGACCAGGGGGAACATGATCGTTCTTCATGGAGATTAGAAGAGAATTCTGATTTGAGAAGCCTGGATAAGAATTTCAGATTGACTCATAAGGGGAGAGTGGATATAGAGTATAATCGCTACTGACATTATTTGTTATAAAGTGTTGAAGAATATTGGTGTAAAAAAACATTTGTATAAAGCAATAAGTGTATTTTTGGGCCACTATGTTTACAGGTGCTATAGGTTTTAAAGTGGTATGAATGTGAGTGTTTGGATGCTGTTTTGTGGTTAGTAAGTTTTTAATTGTTTAGATAGAATGTCATATATTTTGTGATATTAATAAAGTTTATATACACATTGTATTTAAAGATCATATGTACAATTTATTCTCTGTGTATACGTACTGATCATAAAGATAGAGGATAATTTTATAATATCCCTATGTGATTTTTACCTTAATTGGCCAAAGGGGCAGGAAGGTTTGGGAGTGCCCCAGATGAAAAAATATTATGTGGCTTTCCAACTTAGGGCTCTTGTAGAATGGATACCGAAGGGGTCTGTCAAACAGTAGGTATATATAGAACAGCTGGCTGTGTATAACTGCCCCATTTGGGCTTACCCTTGGTTGGAAAAGAAATACAGGTCTCCTGGAGAGATATTTAACACTTATGTACCGCATACGTTAAAAATTTGGGACAGGTTTGCTGGACAGATGTTTTCATGGGGGAAGCTTTCTCCTCTCACGTCTGTTAGATGCAATAGAGGAATTAGCTGGAGATGCAGGGGAGGGTATTTCAGATTTGAGAAACAAAGAAACTTAAGGTGTTGGGGCAGCTTTTTGTGGATGGTATTATGGCAACCTTTACAGGATTGAGAGAAACATTTAAGCTGGCTAATAGTGATTTGTTTGCATATTTCCAAATTAGACATTATTTTGAGCATAATCTTGATAAGATAATTCTGGGCAGAAGGAAAAGTAATTTACTTAAAACAAAATAACCTTTAACCTTAAGGGATTTGAAGGTTAAACGCTGAGAAAATATTCAGGAAAGGAAAGGAAAAGCATACCTTTCAGTGCATTTGGTGGAAAATGGCTTGATAGTTTATTATAGATAGTATATTACTCCATATAGGTTAAATAAGATATATAGCAAAGAGTCAGCATATTGTTGGTGGTGATGTGAGGAGTTGGGCACTATGGGACATTTCTGGTGGGAATGTAAGGTGATTGCATTATTCTGGAAGGAAATTCAAAGCTTTAGTTTGTGAGTGACTGGGCAGCAGATAAATTGGGTTCTTTGTTGTTTCTGTTTGATGTTGCTATGGAGGGAATTCCATGGAAGGTGCATGAGTTAATCCCTTAAATTCTTATTGCTGCTAAGTGCACAGTTGTGGTTAACTGGAAGACGGCAAATGCTCTGCCTATGGAGCAGGTATATAAGAGGTTGGAAGGGGGCTATAGGATGTAGCATTTGATTTCCATTCAGAAGAATAAAATGATCGTTTTTGATGCTGTATGGCAATCTTATCTGGATTGGCGGAACTAAGGGGGGACATGTGGGGATGTAAGGGAGGGTGAGGGTGGGTTAAAGGGGGAGGGAATTTGGGGAAAATTGGAGGATTTCATATTTATAGGGCAAGATGTGATATGGGATTGTTTGGAAATGTTTTATGTACTGCCTTTTACTGTGTTGATAAGTCTCAATGTACTTGATTTCTATTGTTTCTGTGGATGGTCCTCTAATAAAATTTAAATTGAAAAAAATAGTAAAGTTTACTGATTTTGCAACAATTATATTAAATTAAAGCCCAGTTTATCCATAATATTGAAGTTACAGCTGACTGATGGTACAGATGTGAGTTTCTCTTTACGTAGCTTTCCTTTATTTCAGGCATCTGGAAGAAGCTTCCCATAGTGATGTAAAGTGCACAAAGCTATCCCAGCATCTAAACACAAATCCTATTGGAGGGGTCCCTTCAAACACAGAAAAGTATCCTACCTGAATCCATCTCATTCTCAGACACCCAGCCTGTCCTAGTCCCATAAGCAGAGATCAAATTGGGGTATCCAGGTCGTGATCATTTTCCTTAGTTTTATTGTTGTTGACCTTTCCTACAGGAAAAGTCTTTAGAACAAGGGTACCAGGCTATACCAGCTCTGGATTCCCTTGGGGAGGGATGCGTCAGAAAATATCTCCCCACAAAGCAATTGTTCAAAGTACTTTCTTAAAATTGGATACATCTTCAGCCACCAAGATCTCTCTCAGAAAGTGCTTTCACTGATCTTGCCCTGCTAGGGAGTAGAGTAGAGCTCAAAGTCTCCAAAGATCATCTGGCCAAAAATCTCACTGTAACTAATAGTAGAAGGACCCTTTGGCAGAGAGTGCATGATAAGAGTTCTCTTCAAAAACAAGAAGTATGGTAAGACTTGGAGGCCTCACCAGATAGTAAAAAAAGGAACATTCTCACTGTACTGAGGCTACATAAAACTGATCAAACAGAACTCTATGGCTGCACTAAATAGGATAAGGCATCCAATCCAAGCCCTCCAGATTGGGAGAGGCAGAGAGGGATGGAAGACTCATAAGAACATGCCATACTGGGTAAGACCAAGGGTCCATCAAGCCCAGCATCCTGTTTCCAACAGTGGCCAATCCAGGCCATAAGACCCTGGAAAGTGCCCAAAAACTAAGTCTATCCCTTGTTACTGATGCTAGTAATAGCAGTGGCTATTTTCTAAATCAACTTAATAAAATAGTAGGTAATGGACTTCTCCTCCAAATGCCCAATTTTATAACATGTGCACGCAATCATGCGCATGTTATAAAATCTGGGCTCGGCGCATGCAAGGGGGTGCACACTTGTGCACCTTGCACGGGCCGAGCCCTAGGGGAGCACCAATGGCTTTCCCCATTCCCTCTGCTCCCCCCACTTTCCCCTCCCTTCCCCTATCTAACCTGCTCCCCAGCCCTATCTAAATCCCCACCTACCTTTGTTGTCCTATTTATGCCTGCCAGCATAACTTGCGTGCGCCAGCTTGCTGCCGGCATGCGATTCCACCGGCATGGCCGCTGTGCTGAAGGCCTTGGTCCCACCTCCGGACTGCCCCCGGATCGACACCCCACCCCTTCCCATTCCTTTTTCAAAGTCCCAGGATATACGTGCGTCCCGGGGTTTGCGCACGTCACCTAGCCTATGCAAAATAGGCTCAGCGCACGTAGGAGGGGTTTTAAAGGGTTACGCGTGTGTGTTATGCTCGTAACCCTTTGAAAATCCACCCCTAAATGCACTAACCACATCCCCTGGCAACAAATTCCAGAGTTTAGTTGTGCGCTGAGTGAAAAGGAACTTTCTCCAATTAGTTTTAAAAGTGCCACATGCTAACTTTATGGAGTGCCCCCTAATCCTTCTATTATCTGAAAAAGTAAATAACTGATTCACATTTACCCATTCTAGACCTCTCATGATTTTAAACACCTCTATCACATCCCCCCTCAGCCGTCTCTTCTCCAAGCTGAACAGTCTTAACCTCTTTAGACTTTCTTCATAGGGGAGGCTGTTCCATCCCCTTTATCATTTTGGTCGCCCTTCTCTGTACCTTCTCCATTACAACTATATCTTTTTTGAGATGTGGCAACCAGAATTGTACACAGTATTCAAGGTGTGGTCTCACCATGGAGCAATACAGAGGCATTATGACATTTTCTATTTTGTTCACCATTCCCTTTCTAATAATACCCAAAATTCTATTTGCTTTCTTGACTGCCACAGCACACTGGACCGATGATTTCAATGTGTTATCCCCTATGAAGCCTAGATCTCTTTCTTGGGTGGTAGCTCCTAATATGGAACCTAACATTGTATAACTATAGCACTTATCCACATTAAATTTCATCCACCATTTGGATGCCCAATTTTCCAGTCTCACAAGGTTTCTTACAATTTATCACAAACCGCTTATGATTTAACTACTCTGAATCATTTTGTATCATCTGCAAATTTGATTACCTCACTTGTCGTATCCCTTTCCAGATCATTTATAAATGGTTGCAGTACAGATCGCTGAGGCACTCCACTGCCCACTCCCCTCCACTGAGAAAATTGTCCATTTAATCCTACTCTCTGTTTCCTATCTTTTAGCCAGTTTGTAATCCACGAAAGGAGATCGCCACCTATCCCATGACTTTTTACTTTTCCTAGAAGCCTCTCATAAGGAACTTTGTCAAATGCCTTCTGAAAATCCAAATATACTGCATCTATTGGTTCACCTTTATCCATATGTTTATTAATCCCTTCAAAAAAGTGAAGCAGATTTGTGAGGCCAGACTTGCCTTGGGTAAAGCCATGCTGACTTTGTTCCATTAAACCATGTCTTTCTATATGTTCTGTGATTTTGTTATTTAGAACACTTTCCACTATTCTTTCTGGCACTGACATCAGGCTAACCGGTCTGTAGTTTCCCTTACTCATAGATGTAAGAGTTCTAAGCAAGGACCTAGGGCAATCTAGTGGCTGACACTGGGGGGGGGCGCCACATCTAGAACATTGGACAACTCTACATACACACACATACACACACACACACATATTTAAAGATTTACTTTTTGTTTCTAGCCTTCTAACTATTGGGAGGGACTGATTGAATAGCATAAGACTAGTTTGTTTTAGCAAATCAGAGCCATTTATTGAATTTGCACAACTTTACATATTGAGGGTACTTTTCAAAGGGACTTCTGTGATAATGTGCTTTACCTGCAGAAATGGAAAGGTGGTATATGAAGTCCAAATTAAAATAAACTAAATAGCCCTTTAGAAAATTGTACTACTCTATTTGCAGGTACTTTTCCGTGCATAGGGGAGAATCATTCTAGGGGGAAGAGGCAGGTGGAGTTGAATCTTATGTGTATATAATTTTTGGTGTGTGGAAAACTGTATATACCAAATTACAGGTAGAATTGTGTTTGTGTAGTTTTCCCAGGATAATTTTCAAGGAGAAATAATGCCACTCATTTCACTTTTTAAAATTAATGTAAGAAATACTCACAAGCTTTACAGTAGCTGAAAATGATTTCTGTTTATTCTAACCATTAAACCAATAAGTATTATATGATACTATTACATTAATGATGAAATTAGTAAAAAAAATAAAAATAAATAGTCATGTGTTCTTTGTAAAACACCTGAAACTTCCAAAAAGAAATACATCAAGCCAATTCTTTTTTTCCAACATGCAGGATCAGCAAGTTGTACCTTAAGGATAAATGAAAAGATTTAACAGAGCTTCAGAATCGTTCTAAAGGAAAATTGGTTCTTACCTGCTAATTTTCGTTCCTGTAGTATCAAGATCAGTCCAGACCGCTGGGTTGTGTCTCCCTTCCAGCAGAGGGAGTCAGAGAAAAAAAACAAAACTGAAAAAGCACCCCTCTTAACCTGTTGTGCCACCTGCGATCCCTCAGAATATATGATATCAAAGCAGAATAACCAATAAAGGAGAACAAATCCCCAAACATAACAACCAGTGGCTACAACAATACACGTGGTAAAAGAAACAAACCGTACCGCCACATAACATATCAATCAAGAAGATTCCTTCCCATGCCTGTAAAGAACTCTGCCGAGGTAAGAAGAAGGAAGAAAACATACAGAAAAAAAATGGACTCTGCAAAAAACCCAAGGGCGGGCGTCTGGACTGATCCTTGGTACTACAGAAATGAGAATTAGCAGGTAAGAACCAATTTTCCTTTCCCTGTACGTACCAGGATCAGTCCAGGCCACTGGGATGTACCAGAGCTGCCCTAATTGGGGTGGGATCTGGAGAGTCCCGCACGAAGAACACTGCTGCCTAAACAGTCAACCTCCAGATCCCAGACGTCCACCCGATAATGTTTCGCAAAAGTATGCAAGGATTTCCAAGTGGCTGCTCTACAAATCTCCTACGGCGAGACCGACTGGCTCTCCGCCCAAGAGGCCACTTGAGACCTGATAGAGTGTGCTTTCAAGCCTTCTGGTATGACCCGCCCAGCGCAAAGATAAGTGGAGGAAATGGCTGCCTTCAACCACCTAGCAACCGTAGTTTTGGATGCCTTGTGTCCCCGTCTAGGACCAGTCAATAAGACAAACAAATGATCCGATAATTGAAAAGCATTGGTCACCTCTAGATAGCGAAGGAGAACCCGGCGCACATCCAACTTATGCAGATCCTTATTCGTCACAGAAGTCGGATCAAAATTTGGGAAGACCGGTAACTCTACCATCTCATTGACAAGAAAAGCCGATACCACCTTGGGCAAGAAGGAGGAAACGGTCCACAGCGAAACTCTGGAATCCGAAATACGAAGATATGGATTCTGATATGACAAAGCTTGACGCTCTGAAATTAGCCGTATGGAGGTAATGGCTACCAAAAAAAACAGTCTTGAGTGTCAAATCCTTCAACGTAGCCCACCGGAGAGGCTCAAAAGGAAGACCACATGAGCCCTTAAGAACTAAATTCAAGCTCCAGGCAGGACAAATTTGTCGTACCAGCGGGTGCAAATGCTTGGCCCCCTTCAAAAACGGGACACATCTGGATGAGCTGCCAGTGAAAAGCCATCAATCTTGCCCTGCAGGCAACCCAGTGCCGCGACCTGCACCCGGAGAGAACTGCAAGCTAGACCTTTCTTCAGTCCCTCCTGCAGGAAGGATAGGATGTGTGCCACCGAAGCCAGATGCGGGGGGACATTCAAACCTTGGCACCAAGAGTCGAAAACTCTCCAAACACGAATATAGGCCAACGACGTGGACGATTTCCGTGCTTGCAAGAGGGTAGAAATAACTGAATCCGAATATCCCCTCTTCCTCAATTGCCTCCTCTCATAAGCCAGGCCGCTAGACAAAAGAGATCCGCTCGATCTAAAAATACTGGACCTTGTCAAAGAAGATTTGGAAGGTTGGTGAGATGCACCGGATTGTCGACCGCCAACAAGATCAGATCCGCAAACCATGGCCTTCGGGGCCACTCTGGGGCTACCAGAATGACAGACCCCACGTGGTTCTCTATCCGAAGTATGATCTTGCCCACTAGTGGCCAAGGCGGAAACACATATAGTAGTACGCCGCGAGGCCATGGAAGAACAAGAGCATCCACTTCTTCCGACCCATGGTCTCTCAGATGACTGAAAAACTGGGGCGCCTTTGCATTTGTCTGAGTTGCCATCAGGTCGAGGTGTGGAACCCCCCCCCCCCAACAACGAGTGATCAGCCAGAAAGCTGCGTCGGACATTTCCCACTCGCCGGGATCTAGATGCTGGCGGCTGAGAAAGTCTGCCTGCACATTGTCCACCCCGGTTATGTGTGAGGCCGCCAACCAGACTAGATGTCGCTCTGCCCACATCATGAGACTTTTGGCCTCCCAGGACACCGACCGGCTCCTGGTTCCCCCTTGGTGGTTGATGTAGGCTACCGTCGTCGCGTTGTCTGACAAGACTCGCACCGCACACTGGGCTACCAGAGGGAGAAAAACACGTTACGCCAGGCGTACCACCCTGGTTTCCAATCGATTGATTGACCACGTTGCCTGATAACTTGTCCAACGACCCTGAGAGGATTGTGACTGGCAAACTGCTCCCCAAACAGTGAAGCTGGCATCCGTCATGACTATTACCCACTGCAGCTCCTCCAGGTCCATCCCCTGTAACAAGTGGGCCGGAATCAACCACCAATCGAGACTGGTCCTGGCTGGTTCCATCAGTGGCAAAGGCAGGTGAAACTCCTCTGATTTCGGATCCCACCGAGAAAGCAATGCACGTTATAATGGTCTCATATGTGCCCAAGCCCAGGAAACCTCCTCCAGAGTAGACGCCATGGAACCAAGTACCTGCAAATAATACCATACTATGGGCAGGGGTAAGGACATGAGCCGATGGATCTGCGCCACTAACTTGAGCCTCCTCTCCCGAGTGAGGAAGACCTTGCCTACCGAGTTATCGAAGCGTGCTCCCAGGAAGTTAACCAACTGGCTCTTGGCAAAGTTGACCACCCAACCAAGGGACTGGAGCTGGAGTAGAACCTTGCTCACTGCTTCCCGACAGAGGCTCTCCGATTTGGCCCGGATGAGCCAATCATTCAGGTATGGGTGAACCAAGATCCCCTCCCACCGGAGGGCCACTGCTACAACTACCATTACCTTGGTGAGACCAGAGGCGCTGTCGCTAAGCCAAACGGAAGAGCTTAGAACTGATAATGCTCCCCCAGGACAATGAACCGGAGAAACCGCTGATGGCGCTCACGTATCCCGATGTGAAGATATGCCTCGGTCAGGTCCAAAGAGGCCAAATATTCTCCTGAGTGGACAGCCACAATGACTGACCGTAGAGTCTCCATGCGAAATCGGGGAACCCAAAGTGCTCGGTTGACTGCCTTGAGATCTAAGGAAGAAGGACCCCTCCTTCTTCGGGACTACAAAATAGATGGAGTACCTGCCAGCCCTGCGCTCCTCTGGAGGGACCGGAACAATAGCCCCCAGGGATTTCAAGCAACTCAAGGTTTGCCCGACTACCTCTTGCTTGGCCAGAGAGCCGGCGGGAGAAATCAGAAAAATATCCCTTAACGGGCGGGAAAAATACAACTCGTAACTGTGGGTGATGATATTGAGGACCCACTGGTCCGGCGTGATCCTGACCCACTCCTCGAGAAACAGGGAGAGACTACCTCCCACCACTGTTACCGGGGAGAGGGTCGGAACACCTTCATTGGGACTGCTTACCTCCAGTGGCCCCTTGAGAGCCTCCCTCCCGAAATGGCTTCCGAACATGAAAGGAAGTAGGCCAAGACTGAGCCCTCTGAGTCTCTTGTCTGGCGGGAAAAGCGGGTGGCCGCAACTGCTGAAATCTGTGCTGTCCTCGGAAATGGTAACGCGCTGTGCCAAGGGGCCTGGAAGACTTAGGCTTGTCTTCTGGCAATTTATACACCTTATTCTCCCCAAGAGACTTAATAAGGGTGGCAAGTTCCTCCCCAAACAACAATTTTCCATTAAAAGGAAGATTGCCCAACTAAGTTTTGGAAGAAACGTCCGCGGACCAGTTCCGGAGCCAGAGAAGCCGTCTAGCCGAAACTGCAGTGGCATGTTGCGTGAAGATGCCCACAACAGATCATATAATGCATCCGCTGTGTAAGCTACCGTGGACTCCATCCTTTTCATCTGATCTGCTTCCTCTGGCGGCAACACCTGTGATGTGAGCATTTGCTGGACCCACCCGAGGGTCGCTCGCTGCATGAGGCTACTGCAGACCGCCGCTCTAACACATAGCGCTGACACCTCAAAAATGCACTTGAGGAGGACTTCTAGCCGCCTATCCTGTAAGTCCTTAAGAGCCGTCGCTCCCGTAACAGGAATGGTGGTCCACTTGGTCACCGCAGTAACCGACGCATCCACCTTGGGAATCCTGAGGATATCCAAGGCTTCCTCAGGTAAAGGGTAGAGTTTTCCATCGCCCATCCCATCCACAGGGGTGCGTCCAGAGATTCCCACTCCCGAGTGACCAATTGCTTAAGCATTGGGTGGAAAAGAAATATTTGGGGCAGGGCACGCAGCCCAGAGAGTACTGGTTTCCCCTTAACTGGCTCCGAACTGGGGACTGGTGCTTCCACTTCCAGTTCCTCCAGGACATAGGAGATCAAGGGATCCAACTCCTCCTGGCAAAACAGCGAGAAACCCTGGGGTCATCCCTCTCTACTGGAGTGGACTCATCAACACCCCCATCTAGGTTTTGGAGGAGAGGATCCAGAAAAGATTCCAAGGGAGCAGGATCCAGAGCCCCCCAGGGGCCGAAAGGGCATCCAGAGACATGTCCCGCCGCGCAATCTTCGTGGGAGGGGGCTGTTCATCCTGCTGATGAGTTTCCGCCTCCAAAAAAGTCCTATGCATGAATAAAATACATTTTGAAGAAAAAACTGACTGGCCCTTTAAGGGATCCAATAGGTGAGGGGAAGGAGGAGGAGGAGAGGAGAAGACCGGGCTCCCCGAGGGGGCGGGCCCCGGATCGTGCGGTCGAATGGGACTCAGACTGGGAGGAGAAATCGGATTGCCGTTCCGCGCCTTGAGGCAAAATGGGCCCAAAATCACCCCAGGACGAGCCCTCCCCCCCCGTGGAGGCAGCGGGCACAAACCCCGACCCGTGAGAGGTGCAACCCCCCCTCCCCACATGCTGAGCACGATAGCCCTCGTGGCATCCTGGGGCGGTGGTTCCAAACAGCACAGTAGGAAAGAAAAAAGAAGAACTTAAAATACCCTGCTGACTCGCGGCCTTCCGGAGCTCTGGGAACGCTGCAGCACCCGAGGAAACCCGTCTCGGGGCGCCGAGGGGAGGGACCAGCCCACCAGTTAATCCCCCTCCAGAGATAGACGGCCCTCCGGGAACAAGGCTTTTAGAGCTGCCAGCCCCTGCCTTACCTCTACCGCTGCTGAGTGAAAAGCCTGGGAAAATAAAACCGCACTGAGCTTTTTTTTTTTTTAATGCAACCAACTTGCTGTAGCCAAAGGTGTTAACTAAATCATCCAGAGCCTTAGAACTCTGTAAAAAAAAAAGATGTAACTAAATTTAAAGAAATTGAAAAATCAGGACCGCAAGTTCTGTCAACCCTTCTGCTGAGAGTCAGAGAAAATACTGAGGGATCGCAGGTGGCACACAGGTTAAGAGGGGTGCCTTTTCACTTTTTTTTTTTTTTCTCTGACACCCTCTGCTGGAAAGGAGACACAACCCAGTGGTCTGGACTGATCCTGGTACGTACAGAGAACTACTTTTAGCTTTGGTTCCAGCAGTTTGAAAGATTTTCCTCCAGCAATGTCACAAACATACATAATTAACTAACTACTAAAGCACTACACAGAAAATAGTTCCCTGTTATTAAACCTAAAAATAAGCATCTGCATTTATGAAATATATTCCTTTGCAACAGTTTCATTTTTTGCTTATAACAGTTGATCTTGGCTGAAGCAAATGAGAGGAGAAACATGAAACTGATTTTGTTAGGTTCAGTGAGAAATTTTTTCCCTGGTTTTTTTTTTTTTCTTTTTGTTTTGTTTTGTGCTCTCCAGGACAAATTAGCATTTTGAACTTCGAAACATTGCACTGTGTGCGGATCTTCTTTCTCCCTGTTATAGCAAATACAAAAATGCCATCTGCAGCAAATCTAACAAACTCCAAGTGCAAACCACTTCAGCACAGCAGTTTTCTTTAACGCCTATGTTACACACATTTTAAGCAAGGAAGGAAGAAAAAAAAATATTTCTATTGCATATGCCACCTGCAGGATGAAAAGTACCAGTGATGGAAAAAGGAAACTGATACTCATCCTACACATTCCTTTTCCATATATTAGAAATTCTTCCTTGCTTACTATTTACCTTTATGCTGTCACTTGATATTTACCTTTGTTTTGTCAATATTCTTCATCAGAGATTATTTTTGAGGGGATGAAAATGGCTTTATCCTATTGTTTTCTTTTGCAGGTAATAATACTAACATTGCCCCTTCTCCCCTTTGGAAACTGTTAAGCAGATTCAGGCATCAAAATTAGTAGCCAAACTTTCTACCCAAAAGATGGTTGAATGAATGCTTATAAAGTATTGCAGTTGAAAAACACATTGGGATCCAATTTGGAACATGGGTGCTATATAAAGGCAAATTAGCATTATCATGATCAATTTAATATCCAATTTTTTTTTTTATATATAATTGCATCCAATTTTCTCCATGAGCATTAGACATTAAAGGACAGCTGGCAGCTAGGAAGATGTACCAGGTAAGGAGAGTTATCTACAGTGCATCTGTGAGACCCCATGGGAAGTCATTGCAATCCACATTTATTTCATTAAATTACTATAGTACTGCCCACAGGTTCACTGACTAATGCCCATCACTTATGAGCAGATAGCAATGTAATTAATACGCCCTCATTATTTGCATATGACCATCTGTATAAAGACTACTTGTCCAAATTGAGCAGGACTATATAACCCATCAGCATGTCTTAATTCATACATTTTATCGATTTTTATTATTATGGTTATTATTTCAGAACAACAGTATATTAGCATAGCTAGTATACTGTAAATGCATGTAAACTGCAAGGCATTACAGTAGTCCTTATGTCACATATAACACTGGCAGGCAACCATAATCAGTTGAATGACCTTTTAACTGGTCAGATGAATTCCATAACCAGTGCACAGATCATTATGAAGGAGAGAAAACAGAACAGGGAAAAACAAAAAACAACCAGATTGATATGATACATTTAAAATATATTTATGTTTTTAAAATCTAAAAAGACAATTCAAAGCATATATTTTTGCATGAGCAGAGCCGATGGGTTTAACTACATAAGAATATCCATCTTTTGACATGGAAGAACATTGAATCTGATGTGATGACATAATGCCACAGGGACAGCTAGAGACAATGTGGAAAAAGCTTTTCTGACTCTAACAGACATTTGGTGATATGCTACAAGTGAAACACCTTTTTCTTAATAATTTAATTTTAATTTAAAATGAGGATGAAGAGATGGAGTCAATTGCTTCAGTGGATCTGACAGGCAAATTTAAATGGGATTAAGGCTTTTCCAGTTTTGATCATTTACATCCATATGAATAATGATAACATTGCTTTTAAGAGCTGCCATTGGTAATTCAGCAACTTTACAGACATGAAGTATTAACAAAGAAATTAAGCAAAATATGGAAGCGGACTAGAAAGTGGGATGCCCTTACATTATATTTTACCAAAATACAACATCTGTTTCTTTAGTTTGCAATAAGGATATGCAGGCAAATTTATTTCAGTTCAATTAGTTTTTATGCTTGATTTGTTTTCAGCTCAATTTTTGACCAGATTTTATTTTGAGGAGCTTTCTTTATTTGTTTTTTGGGTTTTTTTTATTTATTTATTTGTTTTTTTTTTGGGGGGGAGTGGTATTTGTGTTGGCAAATAGAGAACACTATTTGCAAATAATGAGTACTATTTGCAAATAGTTTGCACTAGTTGCCAAAATGTATAACTAAAACATTTTGGGGTTTTTCAAGAGGCACTGTGAATTAATTTTGGGAAAAATGAACTCAAATGAAAATGGGCCATTTCAATTTGGATTTCCTATTAAAAAAAAAAATGAATGCACATCTCTACTTTGCAATAGCTGAAATCCTATGCACAAATTAACCTCTATTCCACATATGCATATATGTATATAAAGGGCTGGTGCAAAAATATGTCGTCCTATTGTACCTGCTAATGGTTCCCTCTTGGAACCATTAGCTACATTTTTGGATCATTTTCTTCAACCTGCCGTTAGCACTTCCAAATCATACATACAAGACACATCCCACATGTTAAGACTACTCAAGGACATACCCACAGTATTGGAAGAAGCCTTATTAGTCAGCTTAGATGTAGAATCGCTCTACACCAACGTACCTCAAGAGGAAGCACTACTGTTGGGCAAAGATATTTTAAGTAAGTGGACATGTCCCCAACGCATACCCACAGAATTTTTGGTGTCTTTATTTGAACTCGTCCTCTTTAAAAATTATTTCTCTTAACAACGGGAGTATTTTCTACAGATCCATGGGGTAGCGATGGGGTCTCCGGTAGCCCCTGACATCGCCAACTTATATGTCTCCCAATTTGAAGAAACAGTAATATATCCTTCGCCTTTTTTTAAATCTATTACCCAATGGTCAAGATACATAGACGACATATTTTTTATCTGGAATGACTCTGAACATCAATTATCTGAATTTCTCTCATGGTTAAATTCTGTAAATCCTCATCTCAAATTTACCATGTCATTTGATAGAGAACAATTATCCTTCTTGGATATTCTCATCTCCAAAAGAGCAGGCATAATTCAGACAACCCTCTTTAGGAAACCTACCGATCGCAACAATTTTTTAAAATTTGAAAGTCATCATCCGTGAAGGTTTAAGGAGGGTCTTCCTGTGGGACAGTTTTTCCGCATTCACAGGATTTGCTCTGACCAACAAGATTTTTTTCAACAAAGTGCAGCCCTGAGTGACAGGTTTAAGGAAAGGGGATATCCGACTGCCACGATAAAGAGGGTTTACAAAAGAGCCAAATTTTCCCCTCGTGAATCCCTCTTACAATATAAGAGCAAGAAACAGATGTCTCAGATAGTGTGTGTGTTGGAACACACGGATCTTACTCAACAAATTAGGCAGTCCATACAGCGTAATTGGCATGTCCTTAGCCCCCACCAGATTTTTTGTACCTCACCCATGTTCGCATATAGTCGGGGCACTAATATTAAACAGCAAGTGGTTCGTACCACTCAAGATCTTGATCATGCTCCCGGTCCTCCGGGTCAGACACAAGGTGGTAATTGCAGTTTTTGTACCCAAGCAATTACAGGTATCGAATGGCAAGATCCTAATACTCAGGTGCAAATTATACGGCGACACTCCGTTCACTGCAATTCTGACTTCGTTGTATATGGACTCATATGCCCATGTCATAAAATATACGTGGGCAGAACCAAACGCAAAATCAGAGTCCGTCTTATTGAACATAGGAGCAGGATCAAGAATTTGGACCTTAAGGCCCCCATGGTGCAACATTGTGTTACGTATCAACACACGTTTGAGCAATTCCAGTGGCTTATTATCGAACAGGTCATACAATCATGGAGAGGGGGGGACAGACTTTCAGCCTTAAATTTAAAGGAACATCAATGGATTTACCGCCTTCAATCTGTGGAACCACGGGGCCTTAATGAAAAGATCGAGTGGTACACCCTCATTTAGATTATCTTTGTTGCGATCCCGGGTCAGCCCCGGGATCGGCACCTACCCCGTCGCAGCCCCGGTTCCAGTCCGCCTTCCCCGGGCCTCCGGGGACCTCGGCCGCTGCAGGCCCGACATCGGCCTGCCTCGCCCGGGCCTGCAGGCTCCTCTGCTGCCGCGCTCTCACTCCGTCGGAGCTGCCGGCGTTTCTCTGCGGCTGGCCCCGCCCCCTAGATGCACGCGCGCATCCTGGCTCCGAATTTAAAGGGACCAGCGCGGGAAAGTCAGGTTCCTCCTCCGGCTGACGTCAGATGCTGCAGGGCTACTTAAGCCCTGCAGTTCCAGGACCCATCGCCTTGCAACGAGGTTCCCAGGTTCTTCCTGCTTCCAGTTGCTGTGTTCCTGATTCGTCTATTGATTCCCTGGTTCCTGACTCGGATTGGCTTTGGTGATTCTCTGGTTCCTGACTCGGTTTGGCTTTCGACGATTCTCTGGTTCTTGACTCAGATTGGCTTCGGTGATTCCTTGGTTCCTGACTCGGTTCGGCTAGCGGTGATTCTCTGGTATTTGACTTGGCCTGGTGAGTGACGTCCTTCTGGCTCTCGACCTTTGACTTCTTCAGGACTCCGTCTCCGAGGTATCTCCTAACTCCCAGCGGCCGGGTCCCTACGGGCTCCTCCTGGGGGGACACCGGCTTCCAGGGTGAATCTCCTAAGTCCCAGCGGCCGGACTCTTACGAGCTCCTCTCGGGGGAGTACCGGCTTCCAGGGCGAAGACCTTCTACCACCAGGCCAGTCTCACCTTCTCTTCAACTCCCTGCCAAGCCCTTGGTCGCATAGAGCCTTCTGTGTTTCCTCCCGCCAGCCATCCCCGAGTCCGTCTCTGCCGCCTTCCGATCGGCACCAGTGCTGAGAACCCTCTCAGCTTCCATCCATCCATCGGTTCCGATCGGTCCAAGGGTCCACGAAGTTAACAAATTGCAAGGCCATGGACCCGGCGGACCTTGCCGGCTTGAAGGCTATTCCAGGAATCGCCCAGAAGCTACAGCAGCAACAGATTTGCCTCGACACCCTGATGTCCACAGTACAACGGCTTGCGGACCGCGTGGAGGGGGCCTCGGCTGCCAGCGCTGCGGCATCCACTTCCCAGGCTAGTACCGGACCTTCCGCTCCCATACAGATGCCGGCTCCAGCCCGGTATTCAGGGGATCCTAAGGCGTGCCGCGGCTTCCTCAATCAGTGCTACATCCGCTTCAACTTGCTGCCAGCACAGTTCCCGTCCGATCGGGTCAAGACGACGTACATAATCTCCCTCCTGGATGGGAGGCCGTTGTCTTGGGCGTCGGCCCTCTGGGAACGCCAGGATTCCCGACTAAACAATTTGGTACAGTTCATCCAATCCTTCCGCCGAGTCTTCGATGAACCCTCTCGGTCCGCCACGGCCGCCTCAGAACTGCTTCAGCTAAGGCAAGGGAACCGGCCACTGGAGGAGTATGCCATGGAGTTCCAGACTCTGGCCACAGAATTGGCGTGGGGAGCGGACAGCTTGCACGGCATCTTTCTGGAGGGCCTTTCCCCACGTCTCCAGGACGAGCTCGCAGGTCGGGACCTTCCAGATGACCTTCAAGACCTCATCGAGCTGGCCGGCCGGGTAGACCGACAAATTCAACGTCGATTCCTGAAGTGAAGGCCCACTCAGGGGCAAACCGCCCGCAGGACCACTCCGCCCCGTCTCCGGCCCTCACCGCCCGCATCCTCGACCGCTTCGGCAGAGGAACCCATGCAATTGGGCCGGGGTCCCCTGTCTTCCGAAGAACGGAGGCGCCGTCGTTCTCAGGGACTGTGTCTCTACTGCGGGGGCAACGGGCACTTCCTGGCCCGCTGTACCGAGCAACCGGGAAATGCCCGAACCTAGAGTCTAGCAGGGAGTTGATTCTAGGCAGTATGTCACCCCACTCCCCATGTACCGTACAGGTAAGGTTGTGTCTCCCGGAGGGAGGATTTTACGCTTTAGCCCTGCTTGACTCTGGGTCCGGGGGGAATTTTATCCTTTGAGACTTGGTGCAGCAACTTCAGCTCGGGGTCCAGTCCCAAGAACCGCCCGTGCGAGTCTCTTCCATCCATGGGACTCCGCTTCCTGGTACCAGCTCAACGCGCACGTGTCCTCTGAAGCTTCAGGTCGGCGTCCTGCATACAGAGGAGATTTTGTTCCTCATTCTGGAGAAGTCTATCCATCCAGTCATCCTGGGTCTACCCTGGCTCCGGGAACACTCGCCAGTGATAGATTGGAGTACACTTCAGATCACGTCCTGGGGACCCACATGTATCCAACATTGTCTGACCGCTCGTCCTCTGCAAACACTTCCTCTCCTCACAACCCCGTTGATGGTACCACCGCAGTATCACGCCTTCAAGGACGTTTTTTCTAAAGAAAAAGCGGAACTACTCCCGGAGCACCGACCCTTCGATTGCGCAATCAATCTGCTGCCAGTAGCCACACCGCCCCGTGGGAGAGTCTACCCTTTGTCCCTGCCGGAGACTCAGGCCATGTCAGCCTATATTAAGGAGAACTTGGAACGAGGCTTCATCAGACCTTCCAACTCTCCAGCGGGAGCTGGCTTCTTTTTCGTAGGGAAAAAGGACGGGTCCCTTCGCCCCTGTATCGATTATCGGGGTCTAAACCAGATCACCCATCGAGATCGCTACCCGTTGCCCTTGATCCCGGAGCTCTTGGATCGTCTTCAAGGGGCCCGAGTATTCACCAAACTGGACCTCAGAGGGGCCTACAATCTCGTAAGGATCCGTCCGGGAGACGAGTGGAAGACCGCTTTCAATACCCGGGATGGTCATTACGAGTATCTTGTCATGCCGTTTGGACTCTGTAACGCCCCGGCGGTGTTCCAAAATCTTATGAACAAGGTGCTTCGCGACCTGTTATACACCTCAGTTATCGTCTACCTTGACGACGTCTTGATATACTCCAAGGACCTTGAGACGCACCGTCAACATGTGCGCCAAGTTCTCTTGAAACTAAGGGAGAATCGGTTGTATGCCAAATTGGAAAAGTGTCAATTTGAACAAGAATCACTGCCTTTTCTGGGTTACATCATCTCCTCTACCGGCTTCCGCATGGACCCGGATAAATTGACCGCCATCAAGAACTGGCCGCAGCCGCTGGGAGTAAAGGCACTCCAGCGCTTTTTAGGCTTCGCCAATTTCTATCGTCAGTTTATACCTCAGTATTCCAGTCTGGTGGCGCCCCTGACAGCACTCACACGTAAAGGTGCGGATGCCCGAAGGTGGACTCCTACCGCTGTGCAGGCCTTCCAGGATCTCAAGGAGGCTTTCCTACAGGACACCTGCCTCCGGCATCCTGATCCTCAGCGCTAGTTCATTGTAGAGGTGGATGCTTCGGACGTCGCGGTGGGAGCTGTGCTGGCTCAAATCTCCAAGAACTGCAAATCATGGCCATGTTCTTACTTCTCCCGCAAGTTTTCGCCTGTGGAGAAGAATTATGGTATCGGCGACAAGGAGTTACTGGCCATCAAGCTGGCTTTCGAGGAGTGGCGCCAGTGGCTGGAGGGAGCTCAGCATCCTATCGTAGTGTACACCGACCACAAAAACTTGGAGTACTTATCTCGCGCTCAGAGGCTCAACCCCAGGCAGGCACGCTGGTCCCTCTTTTTCAGCCGGTTTAACTTCTCTCTTCATTACCGGCCCGCAGCCAAGAATGTTAGGGCGGATGCCCTCTCCCGTGCCACGGAGATCGAAGATGTCTCGGAACCTCCTCAACACATTCTGGACCCGGCTAAGATTCACTTGGCTGTTACTGAACTTGGACCGGCTGGGAAGACGGTGGTTCCGGCTCGCTCGAGGAGGAGGGTCCTAGCGTGGGCACACAATTCACTGACGGCTGGTCACCCAGGGATTGCCCGGACCCTTGAGCTCTTGACGGAATTCTATTGGTGGCCGTGGGTGAGGGAGGATGTCTGGCTGTATGTACAATCATTTCCCACGTGTGCGCAGCAGAAGCCGCTACCCTGGCCGCCCCTGGGGTCTGCTACAGCCGCTTCCCGTTCCCACGGAACCGTGGACGCACATATCCACAGATTTTGTAGTGGAATTGCCCCCGTCAGAGGGTAAAACCGTGATTTGGGTCACGGTTGACCGGTTCTCAAAAATGGCTCATTTTGTGCCTCTTGCCAAGCTTCCTACAGCTCCAGAACTGGCCGAGCTATTCGTTCATCATATATTCCGACTACATGGATTGCCTTCGCATATTACTTCGGACCGGGGTCCTCAATTCACAGCCAAATACTGGAGGGCATTGTGCAGAAAATTCGGGATACAACTAGACCTTACCACGGCGTTCCATCCTCAGGGTAACTGACAAGTTGAACGGACAAACCGCACTCTGAAAGCCTTCCTCTGAGCCTTCGTAGGAGAGCTCCAAGACAACTGGGTCACCCTCTTACCCTGGGCCGAGTTCTCGTATAATCGCCATAAGCACTCCGCTACTTTACAACCCCCCTTCCAGCTGGTGTATGGGAAAGTTCCCAAGCCTCCACTACCACTGCCAGTGCAGGTCTCCTCTCCTGCAGCGCAATTAATGGCAGACCAGCTCCACCACCTCTGGCACACCACCCAGGAGAAGCTCCGTAGGACCACGGTCCGCTTCAAGGAGTACGCGGACCGCTCTCGGCGGCCCGCTCCGGTCTTTCTACCCGGGACTAGGGTATGGTTAAGTACCAAACACATTCAGTTGCGAACTCCATCCATGAGATTGGCACCCCGGTATATCGGCCGCTTTCCGGTGGCTGAACGTATAGGAGCAGTGTCCTACCGCCTACGTCTGCCTTCTACCCTCAAGATCCATGATGTCTTCCATGTCTCCCTGCTCAAGCCACTGGTTCTCTCCAGATTTCGAGCTCCCCCGCCAGAGCCCACCGTTACCTCCTCCGATCAGGCTGACACATACACGGTGAAAGAGGTGCTGGATGTCCATTTCCGCTGCCGCCGGTGGGAGTATCTTCTGTCGTGGGAGGGGTATGGCCCCGAAGAGAATTCCTGGGAGCCCTCTTCCCATATCCTGGATAAGGACCTCCTTCGCCAGTTTCATTCCAGGCACCCGGACAAGCCGCGGCCCCCCGGGAGGGGGCGTAGGAGGGGGAGTACTGTTGCGATCCCGGGTCGGCCCCGGGATCGGCACCTACCCCGTCGCAGCCCCGGTTCCAGTCCACCTTCCCCGGGCCTCTGGGGACCTCGGCCGCTGCAGGCCCGACGTCGGCCTGCCTCGCCCGGGCCTGCAGGCTCCTCTGCCGCCGCGTTCTCGCTCCGTCAGAGCTGCCGGCGTCTCTCTGCGGCTGGCCCCGCCCCCTAGACGCGCGCGCGCATCCTGGCTCCGAATTTAAAGGGACCAGCGCGGGAAAGTCAGGTTCCTCCTACAGCTGACGTCAGATGCTGCAGGGCTACTTAAGCCCTGCAGTTCCAGGACCCATCGCCTTGCAACGAGGTTCCCAGGTTCTTCCTGCTTCCAGTTGCTGTGTTCCTGCTTCGTCTATTGATTCCCTGGTTCCTGACTCGGATTGGCTTTGGTGATTCTCTGGTTCCTGACTCGGTTTGGCTTTCGACGATTCTCTGGTTCCTGACTCGGATTGGCTTCGGTGATTCCTTGGTTCCTGACTCGGTTCGGCTAGCGGTGATTCTCTGGTATTTGACTTGGCCTGGTGAGTGACGTCCTTCTGGCTCTCGACCTTTGACTTCTTCAGGACTCCGTCTCCGAGGTATCTCCTAACTCCCAGCGGCCGGGTCCCTACGGGCTCCTCCTGGGGGGACACCGGCTTCCAGGGTGAATCTCCTAAGTCCCAGCGGCCGGACTCTTACGAGCTCCTCTCGGGGGAGTACCGGCTTCCAGGGCGAAGACCTTCTACCACCAGGCCACTCTCACCTTCTCTTCAACTCCCTGCCAAACCCTTGGTCGCATAGGGCCTTCTGTGTTTCCTCCCGCCAGCCATCTCCGAGTCCGTCTCTGCCGCCTTCCGATCGGCACCAGTGCTGAGAACCCTCTCAGCCTCCATCCATCCATCGGTTCCGATCGGTCCAAGGGTCCACAAAGTTAACAATCTTCGTATTCTGCCCTCATATTACGTTTCCCCTTACCGCAGGTTTTTAACTTTTTGAAGATACCGATCTCCCTCCCTTCAAAGATGGCAGACAGTGACGTATTTGCCTGTACAAGGATAGTTTTGGGGCGGTCCCTTGTTCGAGAATATCCAAGATGGCCTCCGACGACGTCATTTTCCTTTTATGGATAGTCCACAATCTCAAAATGGCGCCGACCATGACGTAAGTGCCCATTTTTTGACACACTCACCGGTTTGGCGCTCTTTTTTCATCTTTAAATGTCAGTGTCTTTGCGTCTTTCGCTGCTGATAGATGACTCACGGCCCAGCGATTAACTACGTTCCAGCATCGTTGCAAGTTAGTAATATGTGGGGACCAGGTATTTATTTCAGCATAAAATTATGTTGGCCTTTTATTATGCATTACATATTGCTTTATTTACAGAGCCATATCGAGACGACTTTGGGCGCAGCCATATAAGTAACAACTTTTGCACCAGTAAGTGTTCCTTCAAATTCATATGCCATCACTTTAATTTTAGTGGGATCAATTATGCACTTATTCTCTCGCACTCATCTTATCCTCAGCAATGTCAAGTACCTTTGGACAGCGATAAAGCCGGTAATAGTGGTACCCGACCCCCTGAGGAAGGAGGTTTCCTCTGAAACACGCCGTGTCGGAACAACGTCGGACTTTACCATTTCACCATCATTACTTTGTGGCTTGACGATGGACATAAAGTTGTAAATTAAGTACGATTTTGAAGTACATTTAGAGACTTTAAATACATCGGGGCAGCTATATATTGCATAGCGCCTTTCATAAATAGCTCATTAAGACCAATGATTAAAAGAACTAAAGAAAAGCTTGCGCTATTAAAAGCTTACACCAGTTTAGCCTTTGGGCACCTAATTATGAGGTCTCTCTGAGCTTACCCACTTCCTATGTGTTTCAGGAATTGTTTATTATCAGTCGATATCATTTATTTCCTGTTTTTCGTGGATTCTTTATTTTGTGTATTGATGCAAAAATATTTGGGGCAGGATTTTACTGCCCCCAAAATTTTGGCACTCTAGATGACCACCAGTTTGCCTAATGGAAGCACTGACTCTGAGCATATACAAAATATACAAAGGTGGGCCCGTGCCGATAGCCTGGAGCCCACCCCTGATGGCAGCGTGCCGCAACTAGGACGGAGGAAGGGGGGGGGGGGATGGCAACAGTGAAAAAAGGTGAGGGACACAAAACAACCCCCCCCCCCCAATACCTGGCCGCCCAGAAGGAGGCACGCTGATGGTCCGCCGACATGGCCCCGCCCTGGAGCCTCGACGTAACGAGGCAGCGCTGACGGTGCCCTGTGATGACGTTTGCAGCCCCTTAAAGGGCTGCAGCAAGCTCCAAGCGATCCTTTTTGGATCGAGAGGGGAAGGGGGGGAGGGTTTCCCTGGGACATAGGCCCTGCCTTGCAGGAGGTGCCTGGGGCTGCGGCCCTGTGACTATGTTCGCTCCTACCCCCTTAACCCTCCCCCCCCCCCAGGAAGGCGGCTCTGAACCCTTATGGGGAGGTGCCCTTTGGATGTGAGCACTTGGTGGGCTGACATGGCCATCGGCTTGAAAGGTTTTTAGCACATGCCTCCCACATGGGGGGAGGGGGGGGGGAGAAGGGTTTCCATGGGACATAGGCCCTGCTTTGCAGGAGGTGCCTGGGGCTGTGGCCTGGCCTGGCCTGGCAGTAAAGATGTTTACAGTATCAGGGGTTGTGAGTTTGAATCCTGCTTTGGGATATAGAGAGGGAAGTTAAAAGTTAATTCTTGTCTGACTGCTTTTTTTTTTTTTCTTCTTATGCCTTTGCCTTTACTCATTAACCTTTTGCATATATTGTTATTTCCGGGGTGCGCTGTTTTCTCTTGCCTTTGATACCGCTGGGATGAGAGGCCGGGCAGCTGGGCTAAAGCCCTTTATCTTCACTCGATTATCTCTAAACTCATTAGCACACACTATATAAAAAAAAAAAAAAAAATTAGAGTGGAAGTGTAGCTTAGTGATTGGAGCTGTGTGCTACAGGCCAGGAGACCATGGTTTGAGTCCCATTGTTGCTCTTTGTGACCTTTTGGCAAGTCACTTTATAATTTAATGGAGAACCGTTACAACTTTATTTTATAAGGCTACAGGAGCTGTCTTTCTGAATTATTGTGCGCATTAATTCTACTTACATTTCACAGCTCTAGCAGGTGGACCAGACAGGTGCAGATTACTCCACACATTCAACTATTTAGAATGGTGACAAGAAGATCTGGAAGAAAAAGGCAAGCAAGCCATCCTAGGGGAAGAGCCGGCAACACTACTGGTGCTGCTGGGGATGCTCACGCCTTACAAGCAGAACAGAATGGAACCACGCAATGCGGTATACATACCAGAAGTACAGGAAGAAGCTGAAGTAGAGGAAGAAGCCGAGCTGGCAGGGGAATGAATAGGAACACGGCGGAGAGGCAGTTGGCCGGTACAGCGCTGCAACAAGGTACAGGGGAGTCACCAACATCCGTCACTGCCGAATAGACCACTTTCTCGGTGCCGCAGCCTCTCACCGCCGGATCTGGTACAGCGAATGCTACAGGGCACGGCGCTCGCAAACCAAATCGACCTCCTGCTGGCAGAAGTGAAGAACTCAGCGCTTCCTGTGGCGATTCCTTCCTGGCACAAATGGAGTCTAGTTCAGATCCAGCTACACAAGGATAGAGATACAGAAGATATCCTCCATGGGCCGAAGAAGATGACGGCTGGTATACCAGACCTCCATGGGATAGCGACATCCCTTACACTCTTGCTGATTGGGATCATGAAGACAGGCGGTGGGAAGGAAGCCACCGACGAGGCAGATGACCTCCTTGGTGGTATTGGCAAACACCGAAGGCTACATCTCGTGATCAGGAGAGGGAGCCGACCTGGCGGCCTACACCCACTACTGATCACTACTCATTACACGGAACAGCAGAGGGCATCACCGGCGAAATTGAGGAATCTTTCATCCGTACCCCTGCAGTTGAGGCCGCAGAAGGCATCACCAGGCACGGAGATGTCATACCCATGCATGACAACAGAAATGATGATGAAAGGCCTTCTACCAGCTCTCAAGTGGAAAAAAGATGATGCGATCTGGGTGAGTCTGGGATAAATGGGCAAAAGCCTGATTCGGTGCAAGTTGCGGTAATAAAAAAGTCTAAACACAGGTCTAAGCGCAGGCACAGATCTAGTTCTAGCTCTAGCACCTCTTCCTCATCTTCATCCTCTGACTCCTCTACTGACAGTGACCAGCACACAAGTGCTAACATCGTGAACATGGATTCCAGAGGTCCACCAGCGTTAACCACGCTGTCTGAACTATGGGAGGGTGTGCCAAAGAGACTGAGAAAGAAAATCAAAAAACAAAAGTACATTGACATTTTTTCCATCCTTCATGGGCGGCGAAAACCCGAAGAGAGGAAGAAGCGGAGAGCCGGATCAGCAACCCTTGGCAAAGAGTTGAAAATACCAAAAACCATTGTCAACTGGATCATGGCTTTCATGCACATGACGAGTGTGGTAGGGCATCGAGATCCATCGCAATACAGTCCCATGTTGAGCTATGCTGTCAACATTTTACGGGCATACCAGCAGCACGACGGTTGGGCATGGCTCAACTATGATGAGCAATTCCGGGACAAGATGGAGGAGAATAGATTCATGACTTGGGGAACCCAAGACATTAGTTTATGGATTAACCAGATGACCCAAAAATCTACGGAACAAGGAACAAGGTCAAAGCTTACAAGGAGGACATCGCCTGCTAGGTTCACGGCAAGACAACCGCTGGGGCAAGATAATACCTGCTGGAGGTATAACAAGACAGTCTGTACCTTTCCGGACTGCAAATTTAAACATATATGCATAGGATGTGCAGCACCTCACCCTTTCACTAAATGTCCCAAAAAACAGGCTTCGGGGAGTAAGCCTAAAGCGACTACAACCGGACCACTTTAAAAAAGCACCCTCACCCATTAGATTGGAAGCAATGCAATCTAATGGGTGGATTTATAACCATTTCATCAAAAGGCTGGATTTATAACCATTTCATCAAAAGGCCCATAAATTAGCCCAAGGTTTTCGTCATGGTTGCGTTATACTTTTCGAAGGCTGCATTGAGGAAATTCATACCGAAAACGCATCTTCGGCAACATACCACAAAGATATTGTTCAAGCCAAGTTGGAGGCCGAAATCGCACAGGGTCAAATAGCTGGTCCGTTCACTAAACAACCTTTTCTGCGCATGTTTGTCTCACCATTGGTTGTCATTCCTAAAAAAGAAAAAGGGAAATATCGACTGATACAGAATCTATCTTGCCCACCAGGTCGGTCAGTGAATGACCATTTGCCACAGGAGGAGTGCTCAGTGCAATATGCTTCATTTGATTCCACTGTAGCATTGGTGCAAACATGTGGCTATGGGGCCCTAATGGCTAAAGCGGACATCGAATCTGCATTCAGATTACTACCAGTACACCCTAACAGTTTTCCGTTGCTGGGTTTCAAATTCAATGACCTCTATTTCTTTGACAAATGTATGCCCATAGGCTGTTCAGTCTCATGCGATTACTTCGAGCTCTTTAGCTCATTCCTGCATTGGGTAATGGCACAACGGACGTCATCACACAACATTATTTATCACCTCAATGACTCGAGGACCACTATAAAGACTTACTGGTTTTATTGCTGTTGGCCTTCTCTCTTTCCCTCCTAGTTTATTTTCTTTTTGAGTAGTCAGGGTTTGTTATTTGGATAAGTGATTAATTGGGGATGGTTTTGTTTTGTCATAGCTAAGATGGGATTTAAGCATTTCAGCCCCCAGGTATCAGTCTAAGACAGGGCTTCCCAAACCTGTCCTGGGGACCCCACAGCCAGTCGGGTTTTCAGGACATCCACAATGAATATGCGTGAGATATATTTGCATATACTGAGTTTCCATGGTATGCAAATGTATCTCATGCATATTTATTGTGGATATCCTGAAACCTGACGTTGTGGGGTCCTGGGGACCCCACGACCCCACATCAGAAACTGGCCCCTAAATCCTAAAGCACCTCACCTTCACCTATTAGATGGCCTTCCTATAGAAAGATAAATAGATAAATAGTTGTACACTTTAAAGCCCTCCACAGCGGTGTACCTTTCTCTCTCTCAGTGAAATAATTCAAAGGGGAAAATAGGAACTTTTGGCCAGCTTGGGGGGGGGGCCTCCTGACCCCCCCAAGCTGGCCAAACGTTCCTTTTGGGTCCAACGAGGGTCCCGGAGCGAACGCGCGGGGAATCACGTGACGCCGACGTCACGTGCTCTTCGCAAAGGAGTACAGAAATGGCGTCCTGACTCCCCGCTAGACTACCAGGGAGTTTTGGTAAGTCTTGGGGGGGAGGATTAAGGAGGGTGAGGGGTTTAAATTTTTATTTAGGGAATCGGTGCACATATGGACATAGACTCAACTTATGGAATTCTCCATATGTCCATATTGACCGAAATTGACCCCCCCCTTTCGACTTATGGACTTATGAACATAAACTTTTGGTCTGCACATCCCTAGAATGCATTACCACCAGAATTATGTCAGGAACAATGCCCGCTTACATTTAGGATGAATTTGAAGACTTGGCTATTCAAACAAGCCTTCCCTTAATCTGTAGCGGCACAAATACTGACTCACGATACTGTCCTCGGTTCAGAAACATGCTGTTTTCATGCTGTAATTTTGCTGCTACTATGATTTAATCTTGCTATAATTAGGCTGCAATCACCTCCGCCATCCCTATTCTTACCTCCCCCCCTTCTTAGTTTTCCTATCCTCCCTCCCTACCTCACATAGATCCTACCCAGTCAACCCTGTCCTTCCTTAAGAACTAAGTTAAGTCTGGAGTTAAGTTCTAATCTATTCTGTCTAAGTTATCCTGAATTTATTTGACTACTCCCTTGTTATATGTAACTTTCCCCAAGTTCAGTTTGATGTAAACCGGTGTGATAAGACTTTGTCCTGAACATCAGTATAGCAAAAAGATGTAAATAAATAAATAAAATAAATATTCCCCTGTGCTGAGAGCTCCTACGACCTATGCTGGTGGTTTGGACTCTCTCCTGCTTGGTGAGAATCCCAAGAGGGGACTGAAGGTAAGGAGATAGTGGTTGGATCTCAGTCCTCGGAAGGAGCTCCTTTTTTGATCCAGAAACATACGGTGGTAATGCTGGAATCATTGTGGGACCTTGTATCTATGATGGGCAAAGCTTTTTCAGAGTGCTCCTCTAAGATTAATGCAGTATCTCAGCAAGTTGACTCTCTTTGTAGAAACAATATATCTCAACAACAGGAGTTTCATCAAAAATTCATATAAGTAGAAGAAGAAATTCATACTATTAGAGGAGTACAGAATTTTTAAATTCAAGACGACAGCTCATTGAATACAAGAGTAGAATTTTTAGAGAACAGACTGAGGCATTTAAACCGTTTGCTGAACTTTTCAAGGGTTGTGAGAGAGTTACCACATTTAACCCTTCAGAAGTCTTTTCTTGAAATTTTGGAGTTTCCTTCTGATACAACTCCCCCCTTGGACAAAGTTTATTTTTTACTGTCTAGCCCAGGCTCTCGAACTCAATCACCTGCTGTTGATATGGCAAATTTGATGGAATATCTTGAGTCATCTAACTATGAAGTGGTAGAATGAGCTACACTATTGATATCATCTTTCTCCAATAGTGATTTAAGTTCAGTAATGAAGAAATACTTCAGGAAATATACTGTACCTTTTATGGGTCAACTTGTAAGGATATTTCCAGATTTGGCTAAGGTTACACAAGAAAAAAGGAAGGGATTCCTGGCATTGCATCAGGATACCCTAGACATAGGGGCAACCTTCTTTTTGAGATATACGTGTAAATGTATAGTCAAATATAATAGAGATAGCTTTGTTTTCTTTTCACCTGAGCAACTCAAGACCTCTATTGATTCTAGAAAAATGTTATCATCTGGAAGAAGAGAAATTTAAGTGAAGTCCAATATATATTTTGGGAGCCGTAGTAAGCTATTTCTTTCTTTTGCTTAGATTATCTTTATATCTCCATATTTGTTTGACCTCTCCCACTGGTTGTGGTCTAATGGATACTGGGAATTATTGTGATTTGGAAATGTTCCTTTAATTTTATTTTTTGTGCATTGCATGTATCATGTTTTTGAAACAAAGTGGATTCTTTGTGTAAATTTTCTTTGAAATATCAATAAACAGTAAAGAAAAAAAAAAAAAGAAAACAACTTTGACACTGAACTGGTTCTTCATTGTATATCAGGATATCTGTCAGGACAGCAGCAGAAGTAATATAGGTTACAACTTTGGCAATATACTTGTTAGGGATGTGCAGAGCAAAATTTTATGTTCATATTTTTTATGTCCGAAAGGGGGTCCCACTTGCGGCCAATATGGACATAAAAAAAATCCAATGAGTTGGGTATATGTACATATGTGCAAAAAAAAAATTTAAACCCCCTCACCCTCCTTAATCCCCCCCCCAGACTTACCACAACTCCCTGGTGATCGAGCGAGGAGTGAGGACGTCATTTCTGCAATCCTTGGCGAGAAGCATGTGACGTCGGTGGCACGTCGAGTGACGCGGCGTCACGTGATTCCCAGCTCGTTCGCGCCGGACGGCTCGTTCGGCCCAAAAAGAACTTTTGGCCAGCTTGGGGGGGTCAGGAGGCCCCCCCAAGCTGGCCAAAAGTTCTTTTTGGGCCGAACGAGCCGTCCGGCGCGAACTTGCCGGGAATCACGTGACGCCGCGTCTCAGTGACGCGGCGCCACGTGATTCCCGGCTCGTTCGCGCCGGACGGCTCGTTCGGCCCAAAAAGAACTTTTGGCCAGCTTGGGGGGGCCTCCTGACCCCCCAAGCTGGCCAAAAGTTCTTTTTGGGCCGAACGAGCCGTCCGGCGCGAACGAGCCGGGAATCACGTGACGCCGGCGTCACTCGACGTGCCGCCGACGTCACATGCTTCTCGCCAAGGATTGCAGAAATGGCGTCCTCACTCCTTGCTCCATCACCAGGGAGTTGTGGTAAGTCGGGGGGGGGGGGGGTTAAGGAGGGGGAAGGGGTTTATATTTTTATTTTGGCTCAACAATCGCGATTTCCCACATATCGAACATATCTATGTTCGATATGTGGGAAATCCGATCGTTTATGTCGAATCAATTTTTTAAGTAAAAAAAAAATATGAGTTGCGTTTTACTAATGCGGTCAATCCGAATGCACACCCCTAATACTTGTCACCAGCCATCCTTCAGGGGGTAATGTCTCCATCAGTTATTTAGATCTACTGATACAATTTGAATGAAATGAGAAAATCTACCAAAGTCACTACTTTTTCCTCAGCTGTTCTACATTTAAATCAACTACCCTGTGGAATCTTACTTTCACTGCCACACTCAGAATTCCAGTTTGTAGTCCTGTTTGTTTATTTACTTTAAATATGAAGTGGTTTATCTTACTGTTTTAATCTATTTTATGTGTTTATGTATTTATGAGGTGCTAAGTTTAGTGTGGCATCTTTGTAGAATTGTGTTGCTTAGGTTATATAAATAAACCAAACCAACAGGAAATAATTACCACAAGAATTTAATAAGATGTACCAATTGAGCTCCCCATGAAATATACTTTAATTTCTCTTCTGTTTGCAGGTGATGAAAATTTGACCTAAATTATTTATGTATTCTCCCCTTCCTTGTACAGAGCAGTATTTTCCCTAACCAATGAAAAGCAATTATTTCTAATCTGTTTTCCTATGATCTATAACAGACTTAATATTTCTTTTAAATTTTGATTAGAGTTAAGTTTACATTTATTTTTGTGAAGATGCTAATGATTATTATTATGCACAATTATTTTCTAAAACCAATTAAAAGGGTAGTGCTCTATATACCCAGTTTAAGCAGGGTTTATTTTGTACTTCTGTAGCCATAATACTATTTGGCTCATATTATATACATTTGTAAATTGTATTCCTCACCCCAAATCTGGCAATAATCTATAAGGGTAGATTTGACACAGTTGGTAATCAAAACAAATAAGGAACCAGCTCTCTCACAGGATCAAACAGAAAATAATATTATTCCAAGCAAACTCAACTAGGTGAAACTCCCCAGCAGAAAAAATAGACTTCAAATCACAATCTCATCAGCAAAAGCACAAAAAATCAATCATAAAACAATCCTGAGCAAAAACAAATAGGAAGTAATTTTCAAAGGAGTTGTACGTGTAAAAGTAACATACTATTGTTGCAATTTACAAAGGCCCATTTATGCAGACAGATGCTTTCAGATATGCATCAGTTTTCTAACATGCACTCACATATGTTATAAAATAGACTAGGTGCAGGTTTATGTGCGCCTAATTCTAAGCTTGTACATGCCCACCAGTATAAGTTGTCTTACGGATGTGCAAGTGAGGATATTTTATAACAAACATGCGTCTAGCCAATGGCCAGTTTCATCAATTCATCCACCAGTTAAGCCCAGGGTTCAACTAGGCCCTCCAAACCCTTCTGGTTCATTAGCCTGCATTCCCCCAAGTTAACTTAGACCCCTTAGGAACTTCCTAGAAATGTGGAATTATTTCATTGAGATCTAAACCTTCTCCATAGCAAAAGTAAAGTTATGTGGTTGGTTTTACATACTGAGGTTTGGAACTTGGATGCATTTTGGATTCTTAGCTAACATGTAAGGCCCATGTCCATTAACTTGCTAAAAGTTCTTTTTATAAATTGAAAATGCTTAAGCCATTGAGATTTTTTTTTTTTAAAGGAATTTTTTAGAATGGTTTTGCAGACATTAATTCTGGGGAATTTGGATTACTGTGGTAGTCTTTTGGTTGGTCTTCCAAACAAACGTCTTCGGGCTTTACAGCTGGTGCAGCAGGCAACTGCCAGAATAATAAGTGAGGTTGGGTATTTTGATCATATTTCACTAGTTCTACTTTTGCTTCACTGATTGCCAATAGGTTGAAGGAATCAGTTTAGGATAGTTATGATTTTGCACAAATTGCTGTATGCAAAGTTGGGATGTATGCTGGGATGTCAGTTAAGCTGGTATGTGCCAGCTTGAGATCTGAGGTCAGATGGTTCGTATTTAGTAAGTTTATCATCTGGGGAATTAAATAAATTGCAGCCCTCTCGTAAAAGAGCTTTCTATTCTATTGGTCCCAGATTATAGAATACTCTTCCTTTAGAAATTAGATCTCAGAGGGATCTAAAATTATTTTGTAAGATAGTTAAGACTCATTACTTTAAAATGGCTTTTAGATAGGATTTTTACATCTACTGATGCATTTTATGTATATTTTGTGATCATATTGTTGTGTTTATGATAATATTGTACCTGTATGTTATGTATTCCACACTGGGCGTGTTATGGAAGCTGTGGAATATAAACATGTTTAACAAATAAATAAATAAATGTGGCACTGGCCCTGGGCACACATCCAGACAAAGCTACTTGGATGCACATTTCTTGGCCAGGCCCTGCCCACACCCCTCCCATGCCCATGTTCCACCTCTTTTGATAAAATGGAAAATATTCATGCATTGGCACTTTTGCACACATCTGGCCACTTAATAAAACTGGGTGGACATGCGCAAGTGCCAGATCCACGCCTATATCCCAATTTCAGTGTATGTCCAGCTTTGAAAATTTACTTTTTATAGTGTAATTTTAAAAGTAGTTATACATGTAAAGGTAACATACTATTCTAGCAATTTTCAAAGCCATTTCTGCATATACAACTGAATTTTCAAATACCTTCATGCAAATCCCAGAAGATACGCACGTGGCCAGACCAAGCGCATGCTGAGCGCATTTTAAAAAGGCCCAGCCACGCGTATATCTGCCGGTATGCACAGAAGTGCCAGCAGATCAAAAAGGGGCCGGCAACGGGCAGGATATGGGCAGGCTGGGGGCGGGGCAGGGGCCAGCTGGGACCGCGCCATTAGATGCTGTCCTGGGGAAGTGTGCTCCAGGAGCTGGAAGTTACTTCTGCTCCAAAGGAGCAGTAAGTAAGTAAACAAAAAAATTGGGAATAGATAGGGTTAGTTTAGGGTTAGGGAGGAGAGGGGAAAAGGGAGGAAGGGTAGGTAGAGGTGGACTGGGAGGGAACTGGGAGGGAACTGGGACTGGGAGTGGACTGGGAGGGAACTGGGCAAAGGCCCAGTCACATACTTTATAAAATTCCCCCTGCGTGCGCGAGTCGCAAACCGTCCGCACATGTGTGCACCACTATTAAAATCAGGTGCATGCATGTTATAAAATAGCTGTATCCATGTGCATGCACTGGGAACCATGCACACAAGGACGCAAGCATGGGTTTTAAAATCAACCCCATAAGTTCACTTACACGTGAATATCCAATGGGCAATTCAATAGAATATACTGTAGCAATTTTCAAAAGCCAACTTATACCAGTGAAGTGCAGCCATTTACACATGTAAAACCCAATTTCAAGCATGTAAATGCTTTTAAAAATCAGGTCTTTAAAAGGCATTTATGTGTGTAAAACCTATTAACAATTAAATGGTATATATTGTACCGATTTTCAAAAGTACACTTGCATACATAAAGTGTATTTACATGTGTAAAATCCAGGTTTAAGCATGTAAAATCCTTTTGAAAATTACCCTATAGACTTCAGAGCAGAATCAAACAAAACTGCAAAGCAAAAAGAACAAGGCTTCAAAGCACGTTCAATCTCCTATCAGCAATGAATAGTTTTAGTTAAACAAGTTAGACAGACCCCAGGTTTCCTCTCAGAACAGAGGAAGAGGATGTTATACATTCCAACAAGGAACCTCGGAGATTGCTTAGCAGAAAAAAATGCAATTGCTCCCACGATAAAACAACTGAGATTGCTGAGACTGTGATGCAGTAAAGCAATGTGCCTTTTTAAGGACTTTAAGCACCAGTTCCTGCCAGTGCCAAGTCCCACTCTCAGCATCTTTTTTTTTTTTTTTTAATTCTTTATTTTTCAAATTTTTGAAAATATACCCAAGACATCAAACTTGTACAGTAAAGAAGTTGTTGTCATACAAGTATTATAATTCAAGATAAATGAAATATAAGAATTGAATACATAATGACCAACAACAAAATTATAAGAATTTTGAGGGGGACGGAGGAAAGAAAAAGGGAGCATCATATAAACAAATTCAATGTTACAAATCTGGTGGCTACACACTAGTACACAACCTTGTTTCTATTACTCTCAGCATCTTTAGCTTTAACAGCAGTTCACTCAAAACTGTGGTTTGTTCTTCCCTCACTTTTCTATGTATCTGTTATTTCAACAGTTACTCCAAGCAAGTCCTCTGATGATTCACACTGCATCTGAAACAAATAAAACTTTATACAACTGCTAACAAGGACACCACTCTATCTCACACTTAAATAATAGTAGACTTTAAAGTATAATCAATCAAGTGAAAGTCTCCAGTAGAAATAAAGTGACTTCAAAGCACATTTAATTATGCAAATAAGGAGTAGTTTTCAGGGTAAAATTATTCAAGCAAAGCTCCTCAGCAAAAGCAAATTTCAAAGCACAATTTTTCCAGCAAAAATGAATTCAAATTTCAATCAAGCAAACAACTTAAGCAAAAATTATTGACTCCAAAAAAAAATTAGGCAAAACTCCTAAGCAAAATGAAATAAATTTCAAAAAACAGTCTCCTCTCAGCAATAATTTGTTCTTTATGTAACTACTTGGACCTCTAACTCTCACTAAGTTCACATGGCTGCATATTATAATTAACCTCACAAACTGCTTCAATAATTTAATATGGCCCTTGCCATTTTGCTAATAGCTTAATATTAACTGTAGGAATCAGGTCCGTAATAAGCTTGTCTCTTGTTTGGCATTTTCTATAGATAGCTCAGTGGTTATAGTAAGTCTTCTGTTTCTTCTGGACTGGATCCATGTGCTATGTCACAGTTGAAGTGATATGGTCCAATATGGGTTTTTTTTTTCTGATGCAGATGGATTCTCCATTGTCTCCTTAGTCAAAACTAAGATGTCTTGAATGAGAAGAATCCACTGGAATATTAGGTTTACTCTACCAACAACAAATAAAACAAAAGAGTATACTAGTTTTTCCTTTCCTTGATGACCATTTTTGTAAGCATATTCTTCAGTGTTCACTTGACCTGATCTTAAAGTCCATGTCTTTGGGGTGGTGAACATATGTTTTAAAAGTTTCAGCTTTTAAAATTGGTAAAACATCTTCATTATATTTGAAGTAAAAAATATGCCCTTGTAAGAATCTTTCTAGGTTTCCTTATCCAGGAAAATACTTGGATCAATAATTTTTGTGCAGTTTTTTTTTTATTTTTGTGTTTGAATAATGGAGTAACTTTGCCTCTGGATCGTAGATAATCTACACTAGATAGTGGGTGGCATAATTTAAGATATGAAAAAAAATATTATGCTCCTTTAAAAGCCTTGTTAGAATTGTTCACAGAAACATTCAAAAGGGATGCCAATTATGTGGAGTATAATTAGTGATGCCTTAATGTCTGTATGAGGTCCATTAGTTGGAAAACTGTTGGACTTCTTTGTATATTACTGGCCTTAGGTAGTCCCTTAAAAAGTGATTATTGGCCTAGTCAAACTTTTACCTTCTTTTAAAATGAGGGGACCTCTTTTCTAATATTCCCCTGTAAGTGTATCATTGACTATCAGGGGAATAAATATGTTTATAGATCCATCACATTTAGGAGTAATTTTTTGAGATAAATCTGGGAGATGGATTTTGAAGGTTTGAAGGAACATGTAAAAGAATTTGAATATTAGCAGTTTATTCTCACTGAAAAGATCTTTCTTTTTCTCTTTCTTAATATTTTTGATTACTTAATTTCCTTCATGATGTGGGCTATTGGTTCTAAGATGCAAAATATGATATTTGGGGTGTCTGGTTTTCTCAGTGTCTACTACCTTTCAACTCAATAAGGAGGGCTTATCCAACCAACCTCAATTCCATTAGATTTCCCAATATCCAGCTACTGTCTTCATTTATCAGCAAGAATCCCACATTGGAATGGTGGAAGCTAGTCACTATTACATTAAAGAGTTCAAATTAGTGTGCCCCTCTCCATTCTAAGGACAGAGGTGCTACTTATGTCCATTCCAATACTGCTGTCCCTCTGTTATCAAACATGTTTTGTGGCAGTATACATGTCGGTAGTTTTCACTTAGCAAATGTATACAAGCTACCAAGAGCCTGTTGGGAACAGCAGCTTTTGCAAGATAGCAGCACTCAACTATCTATATGTGGAAACTTCATAAGCCATCATGCAGACGCGGGATACTCATCAAACGTCAGTGCTGATGAACTGCTTGTAGGCTTGGCCTCAAGAAATTATATTTTTCTGCTGCATAACTCTAAGCAATGAGGACCATTCCATTCATCCAGATGGGGTTGAAGCTACCCACTTAATCTGTGCTGCATCAGTTCTTATGATGTCCATCCTCAACCAACACAATGGCTAGTCTAGGATGATTTCCCTCATAGTCAATATAGGCTTATACTCATTGGTCTTTGTCATGCAGTTATCATCAACAGTGTAAAGAATAAGAGATGGGACTTCTGAAAAGTGTACTGGTCATAGCGCAGTAAGATCATGGACCATAGCATTGCAGCAAAACCCGTGCAAAATATATTTATGGAATACGCATACAACTATTTTTGTGGTACTATTTATGAAGCTGTTTGCACAGCAGCTCCTATGAGTTATCAATCTGTACACATTTCTTGTCTCAATCAATAGCATGCAGGACTATTAAAAGTCTACAAATCATCAACTGTTTCTGAATGATTTCTTTGCTTCGGTGTTTACTGAAGAGGATGTTGGGGAGGTACCCGTAATGGAGAAGGTTTTTATGGGTAATGATTCAGATGGCCTGAATCAAATCACGGTGAACCTAGAAGATGTGGTAGGCCTGATTGACAAACTGAAGAGTAGTAAATCATCTGGACCAGATGGTATACGCCCCAGAGTTCTGAAGGAACTAAAAAATGAAATTTCAGACCTATTAGTAAAAATGTGTAACTTATCATTGGGGTCATCCATTGTACCTGAAGACTGGAGGATGACAAATGTGACTCCAATATTTGAAGAGGCTCCAGGGGCGATCCGTGAAACTACAGACCGGTTAGCCTGACTTTGGTGCCAGGAAAAATGGTGGAAAGTGTTCTTGACATCAAAATCGCAGAACACGTCGAGAGACATGGTTTGATGGAACAGAGTCAGCATGGCTTTGCCCAGGGCAAGTCTTGCCACACAAATCTGCTTCACCTTTTTGAGGGAGTTGATAAACATGTGGATGGAGGTGAACCGGTGGATGTAGTATACTTGGATTTTCAGAGGGCGTTTGACAAGTTCCTCATGAGAGGCTTCTGGGAAAAGTGGAAAGTTATGGGATAGGTGGCGATGTCCTTTCGTGGATTGCAGGCTGGCTAGAAGACAGGAAACAGAGAGTGGGATTAAGTGGACAATTTTCTCAGTGGAAGGGAGTGGACAGTGGAGTGCCTCAGGGATCTGTATTGGGACCCTTACTTTTCAATATATTTATAAATGATCTGGAAAGAAATATGACGAGTGAGATGATCAGATTTGCAGATGATACAAAGTTGTTCAGAGTAGTTGGATCACAGGCGGATTGTGATAAATTGCAGGAGGACCTTGTGAGACTGGAAGATTGGGCATCCAAATGGCAGATGAAGTTTGATGTGGATAAGTGCAAGGTGATACATATGGGGAAAGGTAACCCATGCTATAATTACAGAATGTTGGGTTCCATATTGGGTGCTACAACCCAGGAAAGAGATCTAGGTGTCATAGTGGATAACACATTGAAATTGTCGGTTCAGTGTGCTGCGGCAGTCAAAAGGGCAAACGGAATGTTGGGAATTGTTGGAGAGGGAATGATGAATGGAATGGAGAGTGTCATAATGCCTCTGTGTTGCTCCATGGTGAGACTGCACCTTGAATACTGTGTGCAGTTCTGGTCGCCGCATCTCAAAAAAGATATAATTGCGATGGAGAAGGTACAGAGTGGGGCTACAAAAATGATGGGGGGAAGGGAACAACTCCCCTATGGGGAAGGAATAGAGAGGTTGGGACTTTTCAGCTTGGAGAGGAGACGACTGAGGGGGGATATGATAGAGGTGTTTAGGATCATGAGAGGTCTGGAACGGGTGGATGTGAATCGGTTATTTACTCTTTTGGATAGTAGAAAGACTGGGGGGCACTCCATGAAGTTGGCATGGGGCACATTTAAAACTAATCGGAGAAAGTTCTTTTTTAATCAATGCACAATTAAACTCTGGAATTTGTTGCCAGAGGATGTGGTTAGTGCAGTTAGTATAGCTGTGTTTAAAAAAGGATTGGATAAGTTCTTGGAGGAGAAGTCCATTACCTGCTATTAAGTTCACTTAGAGAATAGCCACTGCCATTAGCAATGGTAACATGGAATAGACTTAGTTTTTGGGTACTTGCCAGGTTCTTATGGCCTGGATTGGCCACTGTTGGAAACAGGATGCTGGGCTTAATGGACCCTTGGTCTGACCCAGTATGGCATTTTCTTAAGTACTAGACCATCTCACTGATTTTTTCAATATGGAATATCATGGTAAATCTGAAGAAACTGCAATAGAGCTATACTTAATTTTTTCAGCTAGAAATGTTTCAGTCTCATCTGCCACCTTGAAACAGCTTAAAAATCACCTGCACTAATTCATTCATCAGATATTTAAACCAAGACACCGATAACCTTCTGTTTTTACATTTTTGTTTTATCTATATTTTGTAAATTGTGTATTTGTTTTATATTTTAAACTACTTTGATTATTTATGAAAGGCAGTATTACAAATTAATAAACCAAACTAAACAAAAAGCACATCATTAACCATGAACTGAGGTAGCACTGGAAAAATCACATGGAACATAACAGCAGCACTGATTAGAGCATGTAGTGAGGGCTTTCTAGGGATTCTGTGAATCCCCAAGAGGCTCAACTCTTAACAATGCATACTAGCACTGCAGAGAAAGTGCAGCTGTTCCAGCAAATGCAGAGAGAAGAGCGGAACCATCAGGCTGTGGTAGAAGAACCATGCTCATGCTCACCTCTTTTTTCCTTGCACCGTCAATCATGGGAAGAATGGTGGCCTCTGCCAACCAACGCTGACCTCCTCGGTGTCCCGGGGACGGTGTGGACGCTGCCGACCGCCATCTTACTTCCGGAATCACCTAGACGCGCGCGTGCAAGGGCCTCCTTTTGTACACATCATCACGGGAACCTCGGAGGCATCCCCTGCTGTACTTAAGCTGACCAGCCCATTGCTAATATGAGTTAGCAAGGAGTTCTCTCATTGATGAATCCACTCTACCCTTGGATCTCCTGTTCCAGTTTCTCCTCGTGGCATTTGGACGCTCTGGGTAACCGCTCCACAGGGGCCCTTCTGCATTCCTCGGAGGGCCTTCCTGCCTTGGACTACTCCTGACCCGCTTCTTGGGACTCTTTCCTGGAACTTCCTCGTGTGAGTACCTTCATCAGTTTCCTACAATACCAACATTGCTGAAGCCTCCACAGTGTACCCCAAGCTTTGAGCCACTACCGTTCTTCAGCACTTATCGCTTCAGCACATCCTGAGCTACAGGGTATTGTTGCTTCTGCTACAAGATCTACATCCAGGTTCCTGCACCTCAGACCCTATCTACATCTTCATCTACAGTACAGTCATCCTCGGCGTACCCCGTACTTCGGGCCACTACCGGATCTGCACTTCTGAGGTATCTCCACCAGCCTGCAGGAATCTCCTGGTGTACCCCACTCTGTGGGCCACTACCAGATCTTCTCATCAGTGGTATCACCTTGAGTATATCCTATTGCTCAAGAACTGTGTTTATTTGCATTCTCCGCTCCGCGGGTTATGCCTTATCTTTCTCCTTAATAAAGTCTCTCTCACAGCTGTCTCTTACGTCACTGAGACCATGCCCACTGACAGTGAGGCTCACAGGGACCCTCCCTGTGGGTGGAGACATCTCTCATCTCAGTCCAGAGGTCACATACTTACAAAACCATAACATAAAGTCTGTTTTGGCATGGTTGAGTTTAAGGTAGTAGTGGAATATCCAAGTAAGCATAGATTTGGAACTGGATTTCTGATGAATTTTCTGGTGTAGGGAAATAAATATGGGAATCATCAGCATAAAGATGGAATTAAAAGCCATTACAAGAGATCAAAGTACCAAGGAAATTAATATAGAGATAGAAGAGGGACCTAGGACAGAACACTGAAGCATACCAAGTGGGATAGTGGGATAGTGAAGAATACTCCAAAGACACACTAAAAGTGTGAATGGAGAGATAAGAAGAGAAACTAGACAGGGAGGACTTCTAAAATCCACGGAAATTAAAATTGTCAACAGGTACAAAGAACTTAAAAATTTTGCACATGCTTTTGTTGTGGGCAGATTTGGGCTGAGAAATAATGTACCTGATTGAAAAGTCATATTTATGCTTGTTCTTTTCCAACCCATCCAAAACATGCTTTCCCTAAAAGTGATTTAAAGACCCCTCATTGTGAAACAAAACACATACACTTATACCTATTAAGGTGGATAATTTTTAAATAGGGTATTACGATTCTGCCTGCTACGTAGTCGCCCCACCAGCAAAAGTCCTCAGTGGGTCATACTCATAGTTGCTCTAGCTGCCTCCTTGCTGATCACATGATGTGGCAGTTCCAGATCTATTTAGCCCAGCCTTTCCATGCACTCTTTGTCTGTTCATCCCATCACCCTGACTCTTTGCATTTGCCCTCCCTGCCTTGCTTTCCTGCCATATGGCTTTTTTGGCCTCCAACCCTGCTCTGTGGCCTTCCTGCCTTTCTTTGTGGTTCTCTGACTTCCTGGTTTGCTCAGTAACTCCTTAGCCTTCCTGTCTTGCCTTGTGACCTTTCGGCCTTCCTGGTTAGCCTAGCCCAGCCTTGTGGCCTGTTTCAGCTATCTTGTTTATTGTTTGCTTGTTCTAGTCTTGTCCTTGTTTAGCCTTGTCCTGTCCTGTCCAGTCTTGTCCTTTCCTGTCCAATCCAGTCCCTCTTTCCAGTCTAGGCCTTGCCCTGTTGAAGTCCTTGTTTGCACTGCCTTCTGTACTAGCCTTGTCTCCAGCCCGAGCCTTGCCCTTGGTTCTGGTCCGTGTCTCCAGCCCTGCCTATATTTAGCCTTGTCTGCTTCCATGACCAACTGTGATTACTGTTCCAGCTAAGACCTGCTGGCTATCAGAACCTAAGGACAACTTGCAGGGAGGTGGCAGGTCCAAGCAGCTCCAGTCCTGTCCTGCAGTCCTGTGCTGCTCATGTAGGGATAATTCCTGATCCCAGCCTGCCTGATCATGACACAGGGCAATCCATTGTAGGGATGTGAATCATTTTTTGACGATTTAAAATATCATCCGATATATTTTAAATCGTCAAAAATCGTTAGGGCCACGATACAATACCAATTCCCCCGATTTATCATCAAAAAATTGTAAATCGGGGGAAGGGGGAGGGCAGGAAAACCGGCACACTAAAACACCCTAAAACCCACCCCCGACCCTTTAAATAAAATCCCCCACCCTCCCGAACCCCCCCCCCCAAATGCCTTAAATTACCTGGGGGTCCAGCGGCACACTAAAACACGGCACACTAAAACCCCCTAAAACCCACCCCGACCCTTTAAATTAAATCCCCCCCCCCAAATGCCTTAAATTACCTGGGGGTCCGTAGCGGCGGTCCGTAGCTTAAATTACCTCCGTAGCGGCGGTCCGTAGCTAAATCGGCGGAAGGGGGAGAGCAGGAAAACCGGCACACTAAATCGTGTAGTCTTCAGCCGGCACCATTTTCCGTACGGAAAACGATTCGCGGCAGGAGATCGCTCCCGGACCCCCGCTGGACCCCCAGGAACTTTTGGCCAGCTTGGGGGGGCCTCCTGACCCCCACAAGACTTGCCAAAAGTCCAGCGGGGGTCCGGAACGACCTCCTGCGTCGAATCGTTTTGGTCTATGGCCGCCGCCATTTTGCGGCGGCCATTTTGCAAAATGGCGCCGGCTGAAGACTACATGATTTAGTGTGCCGGTTTTCCTGCTCTCCCCCTTCCCCCGATTTAGCTACGGACCGCCGCTACGGAGGTAATTTAAGGCTACGGAGGTAATTTAAGCTACGGACCGCCGCTACGGACCCCCAGGTAATTTAAGGCATTGGGGGGGGGGGTTCGGGAGGGTGGGGGATTTAATTTAAAGGGTCGGGGTGGGTTTTAGGGGGTTTTAGTGTGCCCTGTTTTAGTGTGCCGCTGGACCCCCAGGTAATTTAAGGCATTTGGGGGGGGTTCGGGAGGGTGGGGGATTTAATTTAAAAGGTCGGGGGTGGGTTTTAGGGGGTTTTAGTGTGCCGGCTCACAATTTTTAACGATTTTCACGATACTTTACACACCCAAACGGCAACAATATGATTCCCTCCCCCTCCCAGCCGAAATTGATCGTTAAGACGATCGAGGACACGATTCACATCTCTAATCCATTGTAGGTATATTCTTTTTAATGCGCCTAGATTGCTTTGAACATTATCCTCCCTATGAACTATTACATATAGTTTGTCATTTAACACATTTCCCATTTATTTGTACAACCTCTGTTCAAACATTTTGTGACATAGTATATATAGTCAGCTCATCTGCCAAAGATAAGAATCATGGGATTTTTGAAATTTATTTTTATTAGCATTAAATATTTCTCATGAACTCACAATTCTACTTAAATCTGAATATAACAATACGAGTTTCTGGCTTTTTCCTGATAATATACTCAGAAATTAGATATAAGTATAATTAAATCAAACTTTATTTTCACATTTTTGTTTAATAGAAGCACTCTCATTAAAGACAATCACCCATTAACTCATGCATTCACACTCCAATTTGACATGGGTTCTGCTATTTTATGCAGCATTAAACATTTATCTATTGCTATTTCTCACTTATTATTCTTGTTTCCTTCTGCTAAGATTCCATATATTGGTTTTCTCAATTCTGTTAGTACCTAATCTATCAAATTTGCCCAAACTGCAATAAAAGATTGAATTTCTTTGTTCTTAGTGAACCATGCATCTAAACACTCCATTTCCAATATATAAATCATTGTTATCCAAAATGTTATATCTGCTGGTTTTTCTCAATCCAGTGAATGAGAACTACTTTTCTAGCCATCACAAAACTTACTATAGTAATAATAATTTATTTTTATTTTTTTTCCAGTCTAATTGCTTTTTCTTTGTTACCCAGAAGCAATAACAATTTATCAAAAGAAAGTCTGTATGCCACCACTGTATATAAGGCCTGGATGACCTCTTTCCAAAAAAAAATAAATATATATATTTTTTTTATCACATTCTAGGAAATTATCTAACAGTGTTCCAGGGTCTTTACCATATTTACAACATTCTAGATGTTAAATAATCATCCCATTTTGCAACTTCTATGTTGACCAATAATTGTTCCATTAAATATTTTGCATTGCTTTTTTTTGCATTCTAGAGACTAGAAATCATGGTATTTATGTTCTTGAGATTACTTTCCCCACAACAATTCTGTTCCATTTTCCAAACTTGGTCCTCTTTGTACGGAACATTTTATTGGTTAAGCACATTCTATCCTGGCTATACGATATTCTTACCTATTATAACCTTTGAATTCTATCTTTATACACTTCCTTGCCTCCTCCTCATATTTATTCTGCCATCAGTATCTTCTAGACTTAGAACATTATCTTTTATCACTGAGTAGATCAGGATCTGTCAAGGGAAACAAATTTAACAAGTCCCTGTATAACTCCAGTCTCAGTTCGTTGTTTCTTTCAACTGATTAGTATATCAAATTCGAGGAAATCCCTTTCAAATATAACATGATTCACAACCAGAAGACTACTCCAATTGTTACCTAAACAGTGCACCTCTTACTATATTTTTGCAGTGGTATAGTAATTTAGCATGCACATAATACTACTTTACATTTTACTTCTTAACATTTTTATAGCACAACATGACCAACATAGCAATGTTCATAGTTAATACGCAACCCATATTTAATTTCCTGGCAATGAGCCTAAATTACAGAGTCAAGCATTTTCAGAGTCCATTAAAACAGTTGTCAATCTCCCCTCAAACTGTTCCACATTACAAATAACTAGAGATGTGCATTGTTTTGTTTTTTTTTTTTGGTTCGAGCTTCATTTTCGGGCCCCCGCAGGAAATATCGTTATTCCCACAGTTCGTTTTTTTTTTCATGGATCCTGACTTTCGTGTTAGTATGCACTAAGGGCCATATTTTAAAAACCTTACACACGTAAATCCTAGGGATGTATGTGTGTAGATGGCCCTACGCACACCGGGCCTATTTTCAAAGGCCCGGCCACATGTGTAAAGCCCTGGGACGCTGTGTCGGGGGATCACATGCCAGCAAGGTGCTGGTGTGCGCAACCTACGCCTGCCCCAAGGCAGGCGCAAAAGGTAAAATAAAGATTAGGTTAGGGCTAGGGGACAGGTAGGTTAGGGGAAGGAGGAGGGAAGTTAGTGTAGGGGTTGGGAAGTTCCCTCCCAGTCCACTCCAAAATGCACATGCCTACAAATTACTCCCTCCAGGTTCCAGTCTATAGGTTCTTAGAGGTTTTGAGAGTACTCAACATAGCATCCAAAGTCTCTACATAGAAAATAGTGAATGCTGAGAGATACTATTCTATGAGCTTGTTTCTGGACTCCTATATCCTAGTGTCCTTTTAATGATGTTGAACATTCTTCCATGATAGCTTGCTATATGACTATACCAGGACCTTGGGCTCAGCACCTTGGGCTTTTATGTATTCCAAGAGACTATGGCATTCTGGTAAGGAAGATTTATTGAGTTCTCTGGTAGCAGCAAATACCAGGACATTTATCTCATCTCAACATTTTGGATCTCCTTGTACAATACATTACCTTAGGCTAGATAGCAAGAACCAGAGAAAATGGTCAAAACTCCAGACCTCTATGAATCATTTCAGCATGTTTCTCTCAGGGCATAGTTATAATTATACTAGCTGCTTTCCATAATATCTTCATGCTTGATAGCATGGGCTCATATGACAATAGCCCAAGCCCTTCCAAAGACCTCATTTTAAACTGGACATAGTCATTCATTTTTACAGCGCTATTTAACCAGATAAGCAGAACTAATGCAGGGAAGTAGTGCCACTGAACATACACCCACAATTGGCGGCTGCTGCATAGCTATATAAGTTCCTTATAATGTTAAAAAATTAGCCACATAAGATGTAGGCATAAAGTGGGTGGATCAGGGCAGAGCAACTTAGCCATACAACTTATGCGGCTAAATGCTGATATTTTGACTTAGTTACGTAAGTTGTTTGGCTAAGCTAGATGTGCGATAAAGCGGTCTGAACTTACCCGGTTGGACATATACAGATAAGTGCTCAGTTATACGTGTATATTCAGGAACATAGCCCTGCCCCTGAATATACATAGTAACTTAGCCAGATACGTTCTAACCAGCTAACCCGTAGATTCATCATTCTCCTATATTTATAGCAGAATGATGTTTAATGAAAAAAAAAAGGGGCGGGGTGATAGTGGGCAGCCAGCCACATCATGGCAGTGCATACTATCGCCCCAATAGCACCATGGGAAAAGGTGTAGTTATTTCCTGCAGTGATGCCAGCAATCACCCACAGCGCTGTCGGGAGATAACTCTACCCAAACCCCACCCACATTCCTCCTCTTCCCCTAACTTTAATAATACCACCACGATACCAGCACATCACACAATAAAGAATGACCCTATATGTTACTTTACCAGCCAGCTTTGAATAATGATCCCACATAGTTTTGTATATGTATCTGTTTATTTACCAACTGATTACTCACCTAATCACCAAGTGTTTGAAACAAAGCACAACATAAGACAAAAAGCAAATAAGTCAATGTAATACCTAAAATTCTAAAGCAATAAAAATATGTAATATAACAATTAAAAGAAAACATGCCCTAGGTCATTCTCAACCCACACCTTAGAATATACCCAGCCAGTCAGATTTTAAGGATATCCACAAAGGATATGCATGATAAATGTGTATATAATAGAGATACCACATGCAAATCTTTATCATCTATAGACTGGTTGGCTTTGTCCCAACAAATGGGTTGAAAACCCCTGCACTATATAATAAATCTAAGCTAATATATCCTCCTATTTTATCTCATGCCTAGATACAAAAATGAATAAATAACATAAATTAAAATGAAATCTTCCACAGCTACTATTTATTAATAATAAATAACCTGTTACCCATTAATATACTATCACTAGATCATAAATCAAAACTGAATAAAACATAAATGTGAAACAATCATATCTTCAGGCATTAGTGAAAAACTGAGTAATCTGATGGAGAATTAATTTATTTTAGAAATTTTTCTCAAAAAGATCAGACAAAGCATAAAAACCAAAGAAACATGACAGCAGAAAGAGACTGTATGGCCTATCCAGTCTGCCCATCCTTGCAATTAATTTAGCATTATAATTCCCATCAATCTCTTTGAGATCCCCTGTATTTATTCTATGTGTGAAAGGGGGCATAAATGGTGTTATATTATGCCATAGAATACAAATGCACAATCTTATAAAAGCAAAACTCAATTTATTAAATATGGTAAAATATGGTAGAAAATTGTATAATCAGCAAACACAATATCACACAGCAGTACAGCAATATTGCATAAATCAATAAAGACAAATAGCTAATGCAATAACAAAGAGAAAAATAAAGAAAAGAGTTTATATAGGAAATACTTTCCTCATAGGTCTTCCTTTCTATGAGGTAGTATATTCTCAAAAATGGAAGACTGTACGAGCTCAGGGATTCTAAAAACCAGCTACTTCTCCTTTGTCCATGGGCTATCCAAAGAACATTGCCAAATACAGTTTCTTCTGTTCTCATTTTCTGGCTTTAATCCAGCATCTGCAACTGTTAGGTGTTCTGACTTGCACTCATAACTCTGTCAATAGCCAGTTATAGCTCATTAAGCTATGGTTAATTAAAGAAGCTTGTACTACCTAAGTAAGCACTGGTCTTATCACTAGATTTTATCGCTTAGAAAACAGATGATAGGAACAACAGTCTCATGCTTTATCTTCAGTTTATTAGTACCATGCAGTCTTTAAAGAAAAACAAAAGACAGCATGCTACAGTTCCAGACCTTAACAATCCTAATGTTTAAGCTATGTTCAAGGTACACATATTGATCCAGATTTATCAATTATTGGTGATTGTTTTGATCCACTATCAAAACAATCACCACATACAATTCTCTTCTAGGAAACTAACTCCCTAAATTAATCTTAATACACTATGTGCCGGATTTTAAAAAGGTTAAGTGCATAAATCCAGAGGATTTACGCATGTAACCAGTCTTATGCACGCCGGGCCTATTTTAAAAAGGCCCGGCAATGTGCGTAAAGCCCCAGGATGTGTGTAAGTCCCGAGGCTTTACTAAAGGGGCGGTCCAGGGGTGGGGACAGGGCAAGAGGCCTCCGACACAGCAGCCATTGCCACTGTGTCGAAGGATCGCGTGCTGGCAGCCTGTCGGTGTGCTCAACTTGCTCCTGCCCGGAAGCAGGCACAAAATGTAAAATAAAAATTTGAGGGGGGTTAGAGTAGGGCTAGGGGAGGAAAGGTTAGGGGAAGGGTGGGAAGGTCAGGTTAGGGCGAGGAAACAGGGGAAGGCAGCGCGGTTCAGCGCACGCAAAGGGGTGCACAATTGCACCCCTTGCGCACACCGGCCCCTGATTTTATGACTTGTGCGTGCCTGCGCGTGCAAGTTATAAAATCGGGTGTACATGTGTGTGCGCCGGGTAGTGCACACACATATACACCCACGCACAAATTTTTAAAATCTACCGCTATGCTTTCTTGAATTCAGATACTGTTTTTGTCTCCACCACTTCCAGTGGGAGACTGTTCCACACATCCACCATCCTTTCTCTAAAGAAATATTTAGTAAGATTACTCCTGAGTCTACCCCCTTTCAACCTCATCACATGTCCCCTCATTCTAAAACCTCATTTTCATTGAAAAAGGCTCACCTCATGTGACTGGAAACTAAGATATTTAAATGTCTCTATCATAACTCCCCTATTTCACCTTTCTTCTAGGGTTCACATGTTTAGATCTTTAAGTATATCCCCATATACTGTATAGCAAAGACCACTGACCATTTTTGTAGCCACCTTCTGGACTGACTCCATCCTGTTTATATTCTTTTGAAAGTATGGTCTCCAGATTTGTACACAGTATTCCAGGTGAGATCTCACCAGGGACCTATCAGGGGCAATATTGCCTCCTTTTTTTCTGCTCACCATTCCTCTCCCTGTACAACCAAGTATCTTTCTGGCTTTTACCTTCAATTTTTCCACCTGTTTGGCCACTTTAAGATTATCAGATACAATTACTCCCAGATCCCAATCTTTCTTTCTACTTAGAAAAATGTAATCTTCAATATATTTATTTCCCTCGGGTTTTTGCATCCTAAATGCATTACTCTGCATTCTTTAACATTAAATCTTAGCTGCCAAACATTAGACTGTCCCTCCCCATATTTTCCACTCCTTCCTGGCTGCCTAACCTGTTACAGATTTTGGTATCATTTGAAAAAATACAAACCTTTCTTGATAACACTTCTGTTCTGTTGCTCACAAAAATTTTGAAAATAATTGGTCCAAAGACCAATCCTTGAGGCATACCACTAGTAACAATCCCCTCCTTAGCGAAAATTTCATTTACAACTACCTTTTGTCACCTCCACTGAGACAGTTTCTAACCTAGTCAATCACTCTAGGATCCATACCAAGGATGCATAATTTATTTATAAATCTTCTGTGTAGAACCGTATCAAAGGCCTTGCTGAGATCCAAGTATACTATGCCTAACGCTCTTCCTTGAACCAATTCTTTGGTCACCTCATCAAAGTAATTGATCAAATTCAGCTGACAATATTTACCTCTGGTAAAATTATGCTGCCTTGGATCTTGCAATCTATTTTAGGCATGAGTCCATTTGCTCACCACAGATGTCAGACTGATTGGCCTGTAGTTCCCAGCTTCCTTCTTACTTCCCCTTTTATGAATTTGGCCCACATCCACACTTTTCAAGTCCTCCAGAACTACTCAAACCTGTAAAGAAGCATTGAAAAGGTCAGCCAGCAGAGTTGCCAGAACATCTCTAAGTTCCCTTAGTATCCTGGGATGTATCCCATCCAGCCTCAATGCCTTATCTAGTTTGTTTAGTTAGCTTCTCACAAACACACTGTGCCAAAAATTGATTGAGGTTTACCTTATTTCTAATCTTATTTGTGTTCATTTTACGAGGTCCTGCTCCTGGAGGACATCCTTATGACTAGTAAACATTCATCCTGTGATTTGGAAAATAAAGAGAGAGTTGATCATGAAAGTAGGTTGGACCATGAACATTTAGAGCTCTTAAAGGTTTTATTTGCAAGGGGATTTGGCCTCAGCTGGTCCCCAGGCATAAGGCCGTGGTGTCGGTTCTGGACATAGGCCAAAGGGCCAGGTCTTAAAGACCTGGACCTGGCCTTAGCCAGGCCCCTGTCATTGGGTCTTGGCCCATACCTTGGCAACTGGGACCCATCCTGAGCTGGGACCCAGTATTGGGCTTGGGTCTAGACCCTGGCATGGTCCTCAATAACTTGGACCTTGTCTCAGCTAGGCTGCGGTGTTGGCCTAGGTCTAGTCCTAGGTTCTAGACTTGGGTCATAACAACCAGAACCCAGTCTCAGATGGACCCAGCTTTGGTCTTCGACTTAGGCCCAAGCCTTGACAACCCAAACTTCTCCTTGGACCCAGGACTGGTCTTAGGCCAGGCTTCAGCATTGAGATAACTCCTAGGCTCATGCCTGGGCCTTGGCAATGGGACCTGTCCAGAGGCTGGGCCCCAGAGAGTAGACCAAGGCCTGGTCCTGCCAGAGGCCCATGCATGGCTTTTTCTTTTTAAGAAAATGAATATACAACAAAATGTGTTGTTTATATTTATCTGAAGTCTATTTTAAGTTTGTACCATTCGTACAAATCATTTGTTATGTTTTTCAGTTGTGCACAAAAGAAATGCACATTCCTGATATTGATATGAACAGATTTTATCAGGATAAAAAAGAGGCATTCTGCAGGCATTTCAGGTTGAAGTTATCAGGCTAACTTAGCTGATTTTCAGTGCTATCCTACTAGGTTAGATGAATAGCTTTAGACCATGCTTCAGAGCAGGTTTGACATTATCTGGCTTTGGTAAGCCATATAACTTCCTACTTAACCGAATAATTTCAAAAAGGTTAAGTAGCACTGACAAATACAAAAAAAGATAAGGAAAGAGGCTTTTGACATAATTTCTTCTCTTACCTCCTCCATATTTTATCAATGGTCCTGTTGTCCCATGCAGCTCCCACCCCCATATCCCCTCCTAAATGTTTACATAGTTTCTTGTCAACAGATCAAAGCTCCCCCCCCCCCCCCAACCTCTCCTTCCTTTGTTTTCTTAAATACAATAAGGCTGTATCCCAGCCCGAACCTTCCCCTCACCTACTCTTACATAGAAACATAGAAACAATGGCAGAAGAAGACCAAACGGCCCATCCAGTCTGCCCAGCAAGCTATGCACTTTATCCATTTTTTTATTTCCCTTTTTCTCTCTCCCACCTGTTACTATTGGCTTCCAGTACCCTCCAGCCCTAATTCCCCTCCACCCCACCACCAATGTAGAGAGCAGCGCCATATCTGCATCCAAGTGGACGTCTAGCTCAATTAGGGGTAGCAACCTCTATAACAAGCAGGCCACACACCTGCCTCATACTCTTACCCACTCTTACTCTTAATCTCAAAGTCATGTGCCAGTACAATCCTTACTTCCCTCTGATTCCCAAAAAGTCACTGGCCGCAGCACTGTACAGTTCTTACCATTCTCTGCACTTCCAATGCTACTTCTGACAGAAACTGCACTGAAATTATAAGTTACCCATAGCTGAATTTTGTCTCAATCACCCTCAGGTCCTAGTCTCTATTCCATAATGTAAGAGAAAGGAAAATCTTGGAAGGAAAATGTTTCTTGCATGACTCTTTATAAGTGGACATTACTCTCCCCTGCTGCACTTACTAGAGATGTGAGGAAACTGTCATCTGAACTCTTCTCACTGTCTTCTTCGGGCACTTTCTAGATAGTTCTTTTCCACAAGCAGGTTTTGTTTCTGCCAGGGGTTGTCTACTATCACTCAGGTTTGCTCCATCCAGACTAGTGAATAATTTGGTTTGGGCAGAAAGGTATAGAAAATACATTTTTATTCACTGCCAATACTATTAACTGCGTCCTAAGGAATACAAATAAGCACACTGGACCATCTGCCCCACTATATACTTTCCATTCAAGTAACATAACAAACAAAAGCTTAATCCACACTGGGCTTTCTGTTAAACCTTCTGTAAAGTTTATGGCTCATAGGTGAGCCACTAAAAATAATGCAACCCCTCCCCTCCACATATAACACCCCCCTCCCTTACCTTTCAAGCAAATTAATTTCCCTTAAACTGACCTTGTCCCTGAAACTTTAGTCTTTTAATAACAGCTTCTGTCAGCAGCTTCCACTCTAGCTGCTCTTCTCTAGCTCAGAAATCCTGGTTTAGAAAACAAGCTGATTTTCAAGCTGCTTCCCAGCAGGTCATGAGTACTGCTGATTTGTGAGGTAACACCCATAATCAAATCTAAATGCTTGATGTACTAAATGTTTTTCCATTTTGTGTCTATGGAATAATGCTTAACACATAGAGTAAGCCCTTAAATCCTGGAATGGATCTCCTTCATGGAAGACAGTGGCTTCTAATGCGCAGCTGACATATCTTTCCTAGACTGTTGCCACTATCAGATATGCAACAATTAATAATACATTCTCAAACACTTGCTTTGCTTGCTACCTATACTTCATACCTAAATATCTTTCCTATACAGTTTACAAAACTAGTAAATTTAATGCATAATAAAATGGGGGATTTTGAACAAAGTTCCTCATGTTTGACATAGTTACCTCATGAAAGACTCTTGAAGAAATTAAAATGTCATGGGATAGAAAGCAATAGTCAATTCAGGATGAACAACTAATTGTAAGATTAACAACAAAAATTAAGCATAAATGGTCAATTTTCTCAAGAGAGAAAAGTGAATACTGGACTGCTGCTTTTTAACATATTTATAAATGACCTAGTGATGGGAACAGGCAGTGAGAAGATCAAATTTGAGGGTGATGCAAAATTATTCAAAGTTGATAAACCAGAACACGATTGTGAGAAATTCAATTGACTGTGAGTCTGGGCATCTAAATGGCAGATAACATTTAATTTGAAAAAGTGCAAAGTGATGTACGTAGGAAAAAGCTACCCAAATAATAGGGATGTGCAATTGTTTAGGACGAATTAGGCAATTTCAACAAAATTGCCTAATTCATCATGGTTCAGGGAACCTGAAAACAGAACCAAATGTTCCTGAAATTTTGGGAAAATTTGTTTTTTGGGTTAGTGTGGGCTAATGTTAAAATGTTAGCGTGCACTAACCTGAAATTCGGGTCCCCCGAATTTCAAAGACCCGAACCATGGGAAATACGAAATTTCTGTGGCGGTCCGGGCTTTGCACATCTCTAACAAATAATAACTACATGATGGGAGAAACTAGACATCATCATGGATAATATGTTGAAATTCTCTACTCAATGTACGGTGCAGACAAGAAAGCAAATAGAATGCTGTGAATTTTTAGAAAAGGAATGAAGAATAAACAAAGCATACCATAATGCCTCTGTATCATGCCATGGTGAGAGCACACCTTGAGTACTGTATGCAATTCTAGTCATCGCACCGTGAGCAGTCTTGCCAGAGAACAGATTCAGTCTGGACTCTGTTCTATCATAAACCTTTTATTAATGATAAGAAATCAAAACAGAAGCAGCTTCTACTTTGCAGTTGTTTACTTTAGCAGTTTGTTTACTTTACAGTTGTTTACTTTAGCAGTTGTTAAAGCAAAGACAGCAATATAATTCACAGTTCAGTCTTCTAGCCTTCCTTCTCTTTCCTGGGGCCTCAACATTTGTTGTGATAGCTGTGATAGCTGTGATAGCGTCTGACCTGCATTGTCAGCTCCTGCATTGTCAGGAAGCATCTTCAAAACAGCGCTGATCACAGATAACTATTTGGAAGCCGCACATTATCAATACTACACATATATCAATATGGCATATTTATAAACTCTTTGCAACAACAAGCTTGCTGGACACCTAAAGAAGGAGAATACTCTTAAACCTTGCAGAGTCGGGCGATTTGGCAACGAGCACATAAAGAATACCTGAAAGGGACCTTTACACACGAGGTCCATTTAACAATCCTTTACGGGAGACTCAAGAACGTACCTGAAAGGAAACTTTAAACACGGCAATAGTACAACGCGGCATTCACTACAGAAATGTGGTATCTCTGTCAATGTTACAAGCTAAGTATTTCACTAGCATACAAGCTAAGTTCCATAACTAGCTTTATAAGAGACTTAACATTTTGTTCCAAAGCAACCGATGATTAAGCTCATAGTACAAGAAGCTTTTAAGCTCAAATCCAGGGACCCTGTGCCGTATGATGGTTGCTGGACAAACACAGTAAATATTCCATAGTCCACGATTAAGTGAGAAATGTGTTTATGTTTAGAGTAATTGAGATTTTCTAACAGTTATAGGTTTATTCTATAGTGGAGAATTAACTCTGGCATGATCCAGCGGATGCCCATCATTTGGCATTAAAGAGCTGAAGAAGGAAGATCGTGAACCTCAGAGCTCCCAGGCATGGACTCTGTGGCCAGGTTCTGACCCTGTCCCAAGGCATAGGCATCAGGAACCAGCCTCCTGGCCAAGGGCCCCAGCATTCGGCCTGAGTCCAAGCCAAGGTTCTGGCATTGAAATCTGGCCTCCTGACCACATTTTGGCATCAGGCCTGGGTCTGGGCTGAAGCCCTGGCATAAAGACCCGTTCTCTGGGTCAGGTCACAGCATCAGGCCTAGGCTCAGGCCCTGGCCTAGGACAAGACCTAGGTGTTGGAACCTAGTCTCCCAGTTGGGTCATGACATCAGGCCTCGGCTTAGCACCGGCCTAGGCCGAGGCCCAGGCATCAGGACCTAGCCTCTTCATCAGGTCCCAGTGTCAGGCTGGGGTCTGGGTCAAGGTCCTGCATTTGGATTTGGCCTCTGGGTAAGGTCACAACATCGGGTGTGGGTCAGGCTGAGGATCCAGGGTCAGGACCCATCTTCCAGGTCAGATCCCTGCATCCAGCCTGGGCCCCGGCATTAGGATACGGCTTTTGACAGATCCCTGATGAATCAGGTAAGTTTGGGATTTTTTTTACTTTTCGGCAGTCTTGGATGAGGCCCTGTCATTAGTCCGTGCCTCTGCTGAGACCCCAGCATTGTGCTCGGGCCTTGGCTACAGTCCCTACTTTGGGCCTCAGCTTATGCCTGAGCACGCAGCTGGTGCCACAACTTAGGCCCAAAGACAGGGCCTCACCTAGGGCATAGGCCATGTTCCCTGCTTTGGGTCTTGGCCTATGCCCTAGGTGTGGACCCCAGCTTCGGGCCTAATCCTAGGTGTGATGCATTTGTTTTAAATGAAACAAATTAATAAGATTCATTTCATTTGTGGGGCCTCTGATTCTGTTTGGGGCCCCCCAAATGAAACAAATTTGCCTTATTTGTTACGTTTTGCATTTTCATTTTAAACAAATGCACATCCGTAGCAGCTACTAGCTTTAACAGAATGATGAGATAACCTGAATGATGCCATGGTTACTACCATAAGAAACTTGCTGGGCAGACTGGATGGACTATTTGGTCTTTTTCAGCAGTCATTAGTATGTTACTATGTTACATTTAAGGTTGTAGCAAGACTGAGATTTGGGACTGGATTCTCCTTGTAATTTCTGGTGTAGAGAGGTAGATCTGAGAGTAATCAGCATAAAAGCGGTTTTGAAAGCCATGGAAGGAGATCAGAGCAATGAGTGAAGAAGTATAGAGAAAAAAAGGAAAAGGGAAGAGCTTTAAGGTAAACAGATTGATAGCAGAATAGTGGTGGAGGAAGAACCACCAGAGAAAACAAGAAAAGTATGATGGGAGAGGTAATATGATAGAGCAAAGTCATTAAATCTAATCACGTAAAGCATATCAAAGAGTACATAGTGATCAATGGTGTTAAAATACAGTGGATAAGTAGAGGAGGATGAGGATAGAGTAAAGGCCCTTGGTCTTGGCCAAAAAGAAGACATTGGAGACTCTGGCAAGAACAATATCTGTGGAATGTAGAGTGTGAAATCTAAGTTGAAGTGGATCCAGAGTGGCTTAAAATGAAAGCAAGTCAAGACAGTGAATATGAACAGCATGTTCAAGCAGTTTGAATGTGAAAGGGAGGAGGGAGATGGGTCAAAAGCAGGGCTGTTTGCATCCACTAAATGTTTTTTTTATGGAGCACTGTGAACACAATGTGTTTGAAAAAAGAGGGAGATAGTCATAGTGCCAAGTGTTCAATTGATATGATATATGGAGGGGTGTGATGAGTGTGGTGAGCCCCTCCTAGGCGGACATATGATGCCCAAGCTGACAGATGGAGAACATGACCTAGAGTGGGAAAGGCTGGAGATTCACCTATACCAGCTTCCTCCCCCACAGGTAGAGCCCTTGGGTTCTGATGGGTGGCAGGATGGTCCCAAGGCCAGTCGGTAAGTTAGGGTCCAGGAACAAGCTGGGATCAGGGCAGACAGCAGACCAGAGTTACTGGAAATAGGCTAAAGGGCAGGGCAGGTGGCAAGCGAGCGTGTTCAGGTCCAAGGCTGAGGTCATGTCCAGGCAGCAGGCAAGCATGGTCAGATCCAAGAGGTCAACACTAGAAGATCAAGCTGAAGAGATGACAAGTGAGGGCAAGACAAGGTCCAGACTAGACTGGACAAGGCTAGGATGACGCAAGTGTAAAGGGGGTACCTATATATATTTTTTTTAAATAAAGACTTACTTAATCCTGGAGGTCTGCTGTGAGGAACAGAGGGATCCAAGGTGGTTGCATTGAGAGAGCAAGGGGCAGTGACAGAAGCAGAGCAGGGGCTGAAGGCAGTGCTCTTCTATTCTGTGAGGGACTGCCAGAGCAGGGGGGGGGGACGGACACAGAGCTATTCTAATGAAGCACAGAAACCTGCAAATGAAATGAAAAGACAAAGAATTAAAAACAAAGACTATTAAAAAAATTACAAATCAAAGAAACTCCCAGAGCAAGAAGAGAGGAGCAATAAACATTGAATGTAATCTGAAAGAAAATCCTAAGGTAACCAAACACAAAACAAAGAAGTAGACAGCTGACCAAACCTCTGAGGCTGTGATAAGAGAGCTGCGATTAAAAAAAAAAAGGCAGCCACAATGCGAAGAAACATATCAAACCAGCAATGCTATGCCAATCTGACATCCCCAATACAAGGGGAAGGAAGAGGGAGAGAATTGCCTTCATCATGAGAGCCATGACATGACAGAGATGCCGGTGACTGGCACAAGAGAGGGGAAGGGCAGTGAATAATAGGGATGTGCAATCGTTTAGGACGAATTAGGCAATCTCAATGAAATTGCCTAATGCGGCCTGATTCGGGGAACCTGAAAACTAAACCAAATTTTCCCAAAATTTCGGGAAAATTTGGTTTTTGGGTCAGTGTGCACTAACGGGAGTTAAAGGCAGCATCAAGGCTGCCTTTAACAAATAAGCCTTGATGCTTTTTTTTTACACCGTTTATTTAACAATTTTCAGGCATACAAGAAAGTCAAAACATCAAAATATACAACTATACGTGCAATGAAAGTGTACATTCTTGGCATACGATCTTGTAATACAATTGGAAATGCTACCGCAATTAAACAAAATAGTTCAGGCAAACCAATAATTCTTACATCTTACATTTTGCATCAATAAAGTGAAGATATCTACCCCATTCTGTTGATACTTGAAGCCCTTATTTATCAATTTATATTGTAGCTTTTCTATGGCTGCTATATTTGCCACTTGCCCCACACAGTGGTCCATGGATGGATGTGACTTCCAAAAATGGGCAATGGTGAATCCAGCAGCCAAAATTAATTGACTCACTAATGGTCAGAGAAACCAAGGGATAAGCAACTCCTGCCAGACACTCAACAGACCCCAAATTGGACATACATTAACTAGGTTGTCCAAAATATTAGACATCTCCTGTGGAACCTCCCCCCCAAACCAGAATATCCTAGGGAAGTGCCACCACATATGAACTTAAGTGCTCTGTTACCCTCAGCCACTCCAGCAATAGGTATCATATATATTGAAAACATCTTTGTATAATATACTGAGTCCGGTATGTCTGGTGGAGGAGTCTATTCGTCAACGCAACCCTTCTGCCACATATGGAAATCTGATGCATCTCAGCACAAATCATTTTCCATGCTTTTGTGTCAAGTTCCATCCCTCAATCATCCTTCCAGTTATGAACAGGGCCAAAGTCTCAGCTCCAAACATGTGCAACAAAATTCCCCAATACCTATTTGTTATTCCTTTGGACCGCACTTTTAAAGCATACACATAATTTTCCATTCTATTAAGCTGACATAAGGGAGCTAATAAATTCAATCTACCTCCCAATGCTCAATTGAACTGAAAATAAGCAGTTTGTGACTCATCATCCAACTCATATTCTTCCACTAAATCCTGATAAGACAGAAATCCCTCCTCATCCCACAACTGCGCCACAAGGACCAACCCAACTTTGGGAGTATCACCATTTTAACCAAATTAATGTGACCAGTCCAGGACACCAGTATATCAGCCTAATCTTTGAAATGTTGCCTGATTTTTTCTATCACAGGGGTATAATTTTTCACAAAAAGATATACTTCTGGACCAGGGCATTTACCCCCGACAGCACCTTAACCGCCTCCTGAACCTCTAAACAAGAAATAGGAGTGTCTAGCTGACCTCACTGTACCCCATTGAGCTTAGGCAAATGCAGGGAGTTTAGAAAACCACTAATATCATCCCAACTTATTGCAGGATCCTTCCTATAAAGCCCAGCATGTAACTGAGAAATTGCTCCCCTATTTCTTTAAAGTCATGGGAAGTTCCCCCAGCAGGTTCCCTAACTGTGATATTCATCGCCTTACTAACCTGCTTTTTAACCATCCTCCCCAAATAAGAGCTAGGTTTATCACCGTGCTCAATAGATTTTGCTTTAAGATATTTCATGGCCCTCTCAACTAGGGATGTGAATCGTTTTTGAACGATTAAAATTATCGTCAGATAATTTTAAAATCATTCTAAGTCGTTAGAGTGCACGATACAATACAAATGCCCCCGATTTATCGTCAGGGGCATTTGTATTGTATCGTTAAATAGGGCACGGGAATTATTTGGGGGAGGGCGGGAAAACCGGCACACCAAAACAACCCCTAAACCCACCCCGACCCTTTAAAACCAATTCCTTACCCTCCCCCACCCTTCGAACCCCCCCAAAATGTTAAGTTACCTGGTGGTCCAGTAGGGGGGTGTCCTGGCGCGATCTCCCGCTCTCGGGCCATCAGCGCCATTTTGGCTGCCACTAATTAAAATGGCGCCGATGGCCCGATAGAAAAAAAAAAACAACCCGACCCTTTAAATCGAGCCCCCCTTTAGCCTCCCCACCCTCCCGACCCTTTTTTTTTAGGGAGCACTGGATGGCCGGCGCCAGTGCTCCTACCATGTGACAGGGGCCGGCCAATGGCACGGATACCCTGTCACATGGTAAGGGCAAAGGGGCATCGGCGCCATTTTTTTTTTTAGAACAGCTGATGCCTGGGAACGGGAAATCTATCCCCAAGGCCCCCCTGGATCTCTCCTCTCCCCGAGGCCCCCCTGGATCTCTCCCCGAGGCCCCCCGAGGCCCCCCTGGACCACCAGGTAATTTTAAAAGGTTTTGGGGGGGTCGGGAGGGGGGGTAGATTTAAAGGGTCGGGTGGGTTTGTTTTTTTTAGCGGCACGGGCCTCCCTAAAAAAAAAATTAGCGATGTGAATTGGAATCGGAAATGATTCCAATTCACATATCTTAACGATCAGATTTCCCCCCCCCCAGCCGAATCTGATCGTTAAGATGATCCAGCACATGATTCACATCTCTACTCTCAACTTTCCCTGTTTTGAGCATCTGCAAGTCCTTTCTGCATTTCTCTAGCTCCTTTAAAGCTCTTTAGAAGCAGTCTTTTTTGTGCTTTACTTCCAACTCATGAATTTGCAGCCAGAGGTCCTCAATTTCTCACCTGAGCACTCTTTGCAAGTGGCTAGCATAGGAAATTATTTTACCCTGCAAAAATCCCTTAAAGATTTCCCATCTCAATATTGGCGCATAATCAGCTACTGGGTTATTGGCATTAAACTCCTCCAACATTTCCTTCAATAAATCAGAGAAACACTTGTCTCCCAACAGGGAAACATTAAGTCTCCAGGCAGAGCACTGTGGCCTGCTGTGAGCAAAATCCAGAACCAGCTCCACTGAGTGGTGGTCTGACACAGCACTTTCCATGATCCTGCTACTGATTACCTGCGATGAAAATTGAGGTGTACACAGAAAATATCCAACCTACTGTCATAGCATGTCTTGGTGAATAAAGTGTAAGGTCTCTGTCATTGGGGCGGCTTTGTCTGCACACATCGACCAAATTGAAAGTTGCCACTAAATCTTGTATTTCCCTAGACCTTTCCAATGTGCTGTTTTGAAGAAGAGGTTTTATACAATTGGTGATCAGGGAAAATGTTCCAATATCCCCCTCCCCCAATACGTACATGATTAGTCCCCCAGTTTACCAGAGTAGTTCTGAGCATACTGTAAAACTCACACTGATCTTAGTTGGGACCATAAACATTACCCAAAACAAAGGTCTGCTGATAAAGGGAGAAATCCAGAAAAGCATACCTCCCTTTGGGATCCCCTGCTTTTTGTATTGTATGTGGAATAATGTACCTGACCCACCCATCCCCTTCACTACTTTCCATGATCAACGGCTAATAGGTGGAGCTCCTGCAAAACCAAAATATCAATCATGTTTCTTTTGGTAAATTGAAGAATGTGTTACCTTTTAATAGGTGAAGAGACACCTCACATGTTTAGGAACAGTCATACACCTAACTTTAGTATCCATTTATAAAATGTTACGCAATATAAACCACAATATGAGAATAGAGGAAGTTGTGGAAAATTTCATTGACTGTAAAATGAAAGACCATAGGGGAATTGTAGAAGCCAAAGTTGTTAAAAGTGTTCTTCCACTCATCACTCTCTCTTATTTGGATCAGGTTATATACCTCATGGAGATTCAGTTTTGTGAATATTTGGGCTTTTCTAAGGCAATCAAAGAGTTCTTTGATGATAGGTAGAGGGTATCAATTTTTCTTTGTGATTTCATTGAGTCCTCTATAATCAATGCAATGGAGGAGTGAGCTATCTTTTTTCCCGACAAAGAAAGAAATCAGCCCCGGAGAGGGAAGATGATGGACCCTTTTTCTAGATTCTCTGTTATGTACTTTGACATTGCCTTGGTTTCTGAGGTTGAAAGAGGGTAAATCCTACCCTTGGGGAGCATCTTCCCCAGGAGAAGATCAATAGGGAAGTCATAGGAGTGATGCGGAGGAAGGGTTTCTGCACATTGCTAAAGACATCTGCATTAGGTATGGGCAGTTTTATTTTATGAATAGATAATTGCAACAAAATTGTCTATTTTGTCTCATTTCAGGGGACCCAGAAAATGAAGGAAAAATCTCTGAACGTTCATTATAAATCCATATTTCATATTACTGTGCAGAAACACTATAACCGCGCCGTAACTGATGCCTTGTGATATTGTGGGGTAATGGGAATTACCACACAGAAACAGTACATTTTAGAATTTAGGTTAAAAGGTGTCATATTGGGGATCAGTTCATTAGCTAGGCTAAGATTTGGCATTCCCATTGGCTGTCTCCTTAAATATGGTTTTGTGTTGCCAAAATGGCAAGGTGGTATGTGTTGGGGGATGGAGAGCTACGTGTCGCATTGCCTCATTAATGTTTACAAGGGATAATACATAATAAGGTCAAGAAGTCAGCAGCAGCATAAGTAAAAACAAGCTCCGCAAGTACATTTTTTAAATTCGCCAATCTAAGTTAATTTTAGGAAAGGGGCCCTGGTATTTTGCACATAATGACGGTAATTTTAATATTGGTACATTTATTTATTTATTTATTTGACATTTTTATATACCGGCATTTGTAGGACACATCATGTCGGTTCACAATTAACTGAGAAAGGAAATTACATTGAACAAGGGGGGTTTAACTGGGAGAATTGGATAATAATTGGATAAAAGGAACAAGGTAAAAAGCGAAGAACGAGAGAAAAGAGAAAGCAAGCATGGATAACTTAATTGGAAAGATATGGGTTTAAAATTACATATTACATATGTGAACTTATTTACAACGTTGGGGGGAGGGGTGAGGGGAGAGGGAAAGGGGGGAGAAAATATGCGAGAGGGGAGGTAAAGGTAAAGGAGAGATTGATATGGTAAAGAAGGCGGGGGGGGGGGGAGGCTGAAGAGGCTAAGAGGCGGGGGGGGGGGGAGTGGAGGGGGGGAGTTAGGGGGAGCATGGGGTGTGCTGGAAGGGTTACCAGGGTGGGAAAGGTGGGAAGGGCTGTATGGAGGTTAACTTAATTGGATGGATTAATTGGATGGTTAACTTAATTGGATGGTTAACTTAATTGTATGGATAACTTAATTGGAAAGATATGGGTTTAAAATTACATATTACATATGTGAACTTATTTACAACGTTGGGGGGAGGGGTGAGGGGAGAGGGAAAGGGGGGGAGAAAATATGCGAGAGGGGAGGTAAAGGTAAAGGAGAGATTGATATGGTAAAGAAGGCGGGGGGGGGAGGCTGAAGAGGCTAAGAGGCGGGGGGGGGGGGGGTGGGGAGTGGAGGGGGGGGAGTTAAGGGGGAGGCAGGGGTGTGCTGGAAGGGTTACCAGGGTGGGAAAGGGTGGGAAGGGCTGTACATGGGTGCACATATGCGCAAATATGCCAGTTTGCATCAAGAGAAGTGTCCATTTTATAACATTCATACATACATGTGCACATGGAATAAAATAGCCCTGCCACACATGTATGGACAACGAGCTTGATTCCCTCCTGCGAGGCGGAGACTTTGACAAGAAGCTGCTTCAAGCTGAACAAAAATGGATTCACCGATTAAAACACTGTCCATCCTCAGGGTCTCAATAATGCAATTGGAGTTGAATGTCTTTTTATGATGAGTTCCTCGCCTTCACATCCCAGTTCTGACGATCGCACACGTCTTGTATGACGTCATGACGTCCGCTAAAGAGCGGGCTATTTAATTAGTCAGACTAGTTGGATGCGGTCTCTAGCTCGGCGTTTTTGTTGGGAGGATGACTTGAGACTTCCGGTCCTACTTCTAATAGGTGACCGCAACCGTTGTCAGTTAAGTACTAGCTTTACGAAGTTATACATGCTGATTTTTTGTTATGGTTATTTATCGTTTAGAAATTAGACTCCTGAGAAGCAGCCGGCAGGCTTGCGAAACACGGCCGCTGTTGAGTTGGCATCCCAGGCAACCTGTTTATAAGAAGGCATCGGTACGATGTTGTTTGAATGAATGTGAAACAACAACATTTTGGGGGAAAAACCCCCTCCTGACCCACTGTAGCCACAAAATGGGCACCAAAATGACCCTACCTGAAACAAAATAAAAAAAAAAATGTATGACTCCTAATCTGCATAGTCAGTGTATTGTGGCGGCAGACCAGTCAATTCTGAGATTATGGCTCAGGTGAAAGGCACTGTTCATGGCAGTGGGAGGCCCACTGGGGGATTTTTAATGTTCCCCAATCGATGCTGGCATGATGTTGCATGACACAGTAATTGGAGTGGAGAAGTATGGAAAGAATGAAGGTTCTTCAACACTTGGAAGATATTTATTTGTGTGTGTGTGTGTGTGTATTTAAATCTTTTTATTGAGAAAGTCAAGAAAATACAGGAACATTAACATCGGTTTAACTAGAAACATAAATTACAGTAGATTTGAACAACCGTCCAAGTTAACAACCAGCAGATAAAACATGATACAACTAAGCACTTTTGCAGTATGAAAAGAGAGAGTAGAAGACGAAAAGGAGAAAGAGGAAGAGAGAGGAAAAAGCTGAAAGAAGGGCGTGGAAGGAAAAAAAGGAAAGGGAGAGGAAGGAAGGAAAGGAGGGGGTAGAAAGGGGAGGAGGATGGGGGGGGGGGGATACCTAGCTAGCACACACAGAGAGAGGTCAGCTACACAAATCATTTAGTTATTTAGAAGTAAGATAGGTGTCTAATGGCTTCCACACCTGTAACCAAGTAGCTAATCTGTTAAATTTTATAGCCATAGCCTTTTCATATTTGCAATACAGACAAACAGAATTCCACCATAAATGCTCCGAGAGCATATCACTATGCTTCCAGTTGGACAGAATATTATGTTGTGTGACAATAAGTAAAAAATCCAACAATTTGGAGGCTGAGGGACGCGTGAGAGACTATTTTCTTCTACAAATTACCTGTATCGGGGTAAGGTGGAGTCTTGCCTGGCCCGGCGGATCTGGTCAACAGCGTTTTTTTAATTACCTGGAAAATCGGGGTAAGGTGGAGTTTCGCCTGCCCCGGTGGACTCTGGCGATAACGCTTCCTGATTGGGCCACGTCATAGGGGAGGGACCCGCCGGTGTTTTAAAAGCCGGTCGGAAAATTTACTATTTCGGGACCTCCTGTTGATTGTGAGTAAAATTTAAAATTTATCCTCTTTTAATGTCCTTCGGCCTTCATTCAGAAGGATAAAAGAACAAAAAAAAATCTAAGAGTGAGGAGTGGGAAGTTTGTGTTATAAATGAATGCCCCACACAAAACGCAAGGCAAAAATAAGGGAGATGGCTTCATCCTCTCCCTTGTTAGAGCCTGCGCAAACGCAGATATCAACTTTTTTCACCCTGCATCTGGAAAAACACCAAAGGAGATGGCCGCTGGGGGTCTTGACATGGAGCGGGTATCAGACCCCATGGCCGAAATATCTTTGAGTCCTGGGGCACCAAGCACTCCTCATCCCCCTCAAATATTACAAGAGGACTTCCTTAAATTAAGACCACAACCCGGAGGAGTGGTAGAGGAAACTAGTGTGGCAGAGGGGAAGTTGGACACAGGATTTGCTCAAGGTTTTATACTCCCCTTGGACAAACCCACTGAAATCACGATGGATTCACTTTGGACTGCCATAAAATCATTAGAAGGAGCTATTATGAATTTAACTAAATTAACTGTTGATTCCAATCAACGTTTTAAAAACATTGAAGTATCTCTTGGTAAAAATGAAGATAAGATTAACCAAATGGGGATCAAAATGGAAAAATTAGAAACTTGGCAGCAAAAATTTGCCAAAGCAGAGATAACATATGATAAGAAATTTGAGGGCATTGAGAACGCATTAAAATATTTAAATTTAAGAATTCTTAATTTTCCAAGACATGATATGATCTCAGCATATGATATGTTTAAAGAATATCTTGTACAAATATTGAAAATGCCAGAACAATCATTGCCTGTCTTATCAAAAATGTATTATGTATTGCCAAGAGATAGGATAGTTGATAAGAGTAAATCAGTTGAAGGACAGTTAAATTTATCTGAATTAATAGAATCCTCTGTTGAAACATTAATATTGAATAGATCTACTTTACATGTAACATTTACCTTTGCTTCAGACAGAGAGACAGTATTAAGGCTATATATGAGAAATCACTTTGTTATGTTCCACAGTGATAAAATATGAATTTATCCAGATTTTAGTAGAATGACACAAGATAGAAGAAGAAAATTTCTCGATATGAGAGTTGAGGTAGAATCCAAGGATGGAAAAAGTTTGCTTAAATTTCCTTGTAGGTGTGAAATATTCTATAATAATCAAAAGTATATATTTTTTGAAACATCACAACTTAGAGCTTTTCTTGAATCCCATCCCCTAAAATCCGCAGCAATAGGGCTTGATGCAAGTAGAGAAATCTAGATGACACTCTTTTTTTCAATTGTTTAAAGGAGGAAATAAATACCTTCTTTGTTTTCCTTGTTTCCGCTCATTAATTTCGTTATTATCCTTCTGATTTTCCTAATATCACAAGAGCTCCAGACGACCTTATCCCCGGTAATGCGGATTCCCCCAAGAAACCCTGCAACCCTGCGAGGGGCAAACGGGAGCGATCTCAATGGCGCCAGCGAAACCACCGGAGACTCGTGGCTGCACGATAAAGACGGTGGGGAAGAGGAAATACAGAGATCATTGTTTCCCGAAGAGAACGCCTTGGGAGACGCTGAGGGCTGTACGATACAGCCTCCAACAGAGAGGGAAGTAGTTTTTTCTTTACCTAAAAAGAAAGAATTAACTAAACCAGATACCTTCTCTTTGGAGAAAATCTGGGAGGCAATACAAATTGTAAACGATATCTTTTTAGTCAGATAAATCCTTTAGTTACTGTGGTAAATACAACAATGGAGAGAATGGGAAGACTAGAAAAAGATATGACTGGCAAAAGGAAAAATCTGAAAAAATCGAGAAAGAATTTAAAGACATGAAAAAACTTCAATGTATGTTATAAAAGAAATTGTGTGTTAACGAATCGTTTAGAAACATGGAAAATCAAATAAAGGGGAGAAACTTACGTTTAATAACTTTCTAGAGACCCGATGGTGACCCCACGTGATATGTTGGAGGAAATATTTGCTTCAGTATTGAAGATTTCAGAGGAAATGATTCCTCCTACAGCTAAGATGTATTACATACCACCATTTAAAAAAGTGGAGAAGGAAGGAGAAAAAGAATTTCAAATTATAACTCCTATGATATCAAATAAAAGGGAAACACCAGCTTTGGATATAACAATTTATTGGAAACAACACAGAGTGAACAAGTAAAGCCCGCTACTCTTATAGTGACGTTTTTACTTGAATCGGATAGAGATTGGATTTGGAGATCATACTTTCGACATAGGACTGAGACTTTTCTAGGTTTGAATGTTGGTATATTCCCTGATTTAGCGAGAAGTACTCAGCTCCGGGAGAAAATTATTTTTGAGTTTGAGACCACTAGTACAAAAAATGGGGGCTATGTATATCCTTAAATATCCGTGTAAATGTTATGTAAAATATAAAAATATTTCGTATATGTTTTCAACCAGAGCAGCTGGAGAATTTTCTGAAAAGTATTCCTTAGAAATACAACCTCCTCTCCTGTAATGGAAGGCTAAGTACTATTATCCCTCAGTTGGACCCGCAATAAGGAATTCTCCTGTATATGGAATCCCGTAATTCAGTATTGTAAAATGATTATTCATGAGGTTGAGTAAAGGACTCTCTCCCTTAATACGAGGACTTTAAAGCAGAATGTTTAGGGAAAGTATCAGATGTATATTATTTTCCTATTAATTTTGTCTTACTCTGTATTAGTTTATAATAAGCACATCTGTATGTTGTAAACAAATAGTTGTATTTGGTTTTGAATAAGCATAAATAAAAAATTGAAAAAAAAAATCCAACAATTTACATTGAGGAATGGAAAGCGTTACTGGGGTATAAGCCCCTTTAAGAATAACTATGGAGTATGAGATTAAATATCAGAAATAGTCGACCAAACTTGTTGCCAAAAGATGCGTGTATAAGGGCAGGAATATAACATGTGGTGTAAGGTAGCATTAGCGGAGGAACATGACCAGCAAGCATGTGACTGGATTAGACCTGCTCTGTGCAGTTTCCATGGGGTCTACAACACTCTTTGTATAATAAAGAAGGGCATCTGTGTTAAACTAGAAGTTAGGGATATACGCACAGAAGTGTTCCAGACATAAGCCCATTCCTCTATGGATGGTGTTTCTGCTATATCAGAGGACCAAATTTGATATAATGATTGTAAAGTGGCACCTTGAGATAGATGTTTAAGAAGTTTGTATAGGCGGGATGTTATATGGCCCTTGGTCCCATATTCTAAATATAAAGTTAAAAGATATGGGGATTTAGCAGGGAAAGGTTTGTGGTCCACAGAGGAATTGAAAGCATTGCGAAGTTGTAACCAGGCATAGAACTGAGAGTGGGGTAAGTCAAATTGTTTTTGTAGCAAAGGAAAAGGTAGTAAAGTATTATTATGAAGTATGGAAGATACTAGCCAGATATTCTTGGTCTACCAAATAGGCCAATTAAAGGGCTGATCTCCAATACTAATTAAGGGATTATGCCATAAGGGGCCCACTTTTGAGGCTTTCAATTCCAAAAAAGCTCGGTGAAGAGAGTGGAGAATCAGGTTAGAAGCATGTTTGGATAGTACAGACATACCTGGAAAACCTTCCAAAGGATAAGGGGATAAAAGGCTCCGTTCTATGCATAAACACCTCAGTTGGTCTATTACTACTTCCTTGGGAGCAAAGTATTGATATCCTTGCTGCAAAATGAAAGCCTGATGGTATGCATAAAAATCTGGAAAATTAACTCCCCCATGTTGTTTACTGGCTTTCAATTTCTTTAGCACTATCTTGGGATCTTTGTTGTGCCAAAGGATTCTCATTAACAATGTGTCCACGTGAGTATAAAAATCTGTTGAGAAAAAAATGGGAATCATAGAAAGAATATAAGTAATCTTAGGAGCTAGAACCATTATAATAGTTTCTAGCCTTCCCCACCATGTAAGATGTAGTGGGGACCATCTTAATGTTGATGCAAGATCACTAATTCACTGCATGTTATTGTATCATTTGGGCTTATATAAAAATATATACCTAAATATTTAAGTCCTTCGAGAACCTTTTGTATCTGAAAATGGGAGAGATCAACCATAGATCCAAGATAGTTTAAGGGAATGAGTTCCGTTTTGAGCCAGTTAATTTTGTATCCGGAAAGGGAGGAATTAGTTGAGATCAGTGAGAAAAGGTTTGGGAGGGAGGTATCAAGATTCAAAAGGAAAAGGAGAACATCATCAGCATATGTAGACAGTTTGAACATGTCAGAGCCAATAGTAATACCTTCAATAGAGGAATCATTCTGCATGGTAGACAGTAGTGATTCCAGAGCGAGGTTAAAAAGTAGCATGGAGAGAGGACATCCTTGACGGGTACCTCTAAACAAGGGAAAGTGTGTGGAGATCTGATTATCAATGTAAAGAAAGGCGGATGGGGAGTGATATAAGTGCTATATCCATGATAAAAATGTAGGACCAATTCCAAACCATTGTAGTACACTAAATAAGAAGGACCATTCAACACGGTCGAAGGCCTTCTCCACGTCTAATGATACTGCTATTGCTGGAGAATGAGCAGAAAACATTATATTATGGATATGAAAAAAGAGACGGGGATTATTGGTAATTAGCCGATTCTTAATAAAACCGGATTGATCTAGATGTATAAGAGGGGCATAAGGCGAGATAATCTAGTGGCCAAGATTTTTGCAAACATCTTATAATCTATGTTAAGGAGAGATATAGGATGATAATTTGCAATATGAGTGTCATCTCTACCTGGCTTTGGAATCACCACTATACAAGCCTCCGTGAAAGCAGAAGAAGCATCAGGTTGCTGAAGAAAGGACGAGTAGTAGTCCTGGAGATGGGGAATAAGGCCCTTCTTAAAGGTTTGGTAAAAATCAGTTGTATATTCATCAGGTCCAGGAGCTTTACCAGAAGGAAGAGAGGATATAGCTGAGGTAAGTTCAGTTGCTGTGATTGGGTTGTCCAACTGGGCCGCCTGGGCAGCCAAAAGGGTAACATGGGGCAAAGTAGACAAATAACATTGAATCTCATCTGATGATAGGGAAGTTTCAGATTTGTAGAGAGAAGCATAGAAATCCCGAAACACTTGCAGAATCTTGGCATCCGATGTCAACGCATGATTGGAAGAGTAATGAACTTTTACAATTCATATCTTTTCCACTTTCTTCTTGAGTAAAGAGGACAACAAATGACCACATTTATTGTTTTCTGCGTAGTAAAGAGCTTTGGTCCAGAAGAGATTCAGCTTCACTTGGGAACTTAACAGGTGTTATATTGATAACACGATCTTTTAATAGAGCATTGAAAGACAAAGAAGTGGGAACACAGATGTGTGCTTGTTCCAAGGAATCGTCTTGATGAAACGCTTGTAATGTCACCCTTTGGGATTTCTTCTGACAGATTTTATTTATTTTATTTATTATTTTTTTTATATATCAACATTCGATCTGAGATATCACATCGGTTTACATTCAGGTACTGCAGGTATTTCCCTATCCCCAGAGGGCTTACAATCTAAGTCTTGTACCGGATAGAGTAACTGATCACTTCACCCCGAATTATAGCTTTAAAGGTTGCCCAGAGAGTAGGGGTTGTAATGTCAGAGGTAGTAGTGGGTGGCTCGCGGGAATAACGGCTACTGCCTGGAGATAATACCTTTATTCAATAAACATACACACGGTTAATGCAACTCCAACATTGCTCTAAACTTCAACGGCAAGAAGAAACATGGAAAAAGATTTGCATTCACAAAAAAGCGGGGAGTAGCTTGCTTGTTACGGCAGTTACTACCCCAAATCAAATAAGCCTGATACTTCACTTTCAATGCATATCCAGCATAGCTCTCTGCTTCAACGGCAGGGGAGAGACTGATACATCACGCATATCCAGTATAGCTCTCTGCTTCAACGGCAGGGAAGAAAGTCTCATAGTTAACTTTCAATGCATATCCAGCATAACTCTCTGCTTCTACAGCAGGGGAGAAAGTCAGATACTTCACACATATCCAGCATAGCTCTCTGCTTCAACGGCAGGGGAGAAAGTCTGATACTTCACTTTCAATGCATATTCAGCATAACTCTCTGCTTCAACGGCAGAGGAGAAAGTCAGATACTTCACACATATCCAGCATAGCTCTCTGCTTCAACGGCAGGGGAGAAAGTCTGATACTTCACTTTCAATGCATATTCAGCATAACTCTCTGCTTCAACGGCAGGGGGAATGAAGAAAAGTGGATCTAGATACAGACAACAACCAACAAGGTCTGAATTATTTAGACTGGGTAAACTAATAAGCATGGGTAATGCTTGCTTATTGCGGTGGTTACTACCCCAAACTAATTAAGCTAGATATTTCACTTAGAGGCAGTTCCAACACTGCTCTCTACATTAATGGTGGGGGTGGAAGGGAAATAGAATCAAAAGGTTACTAAGAGCCAAGAGTAACAGATAAGTATGAGAAAAAAAAAGTGCAAAACTTGCTGGGCAGACTGGATGGGTCGTTTAGTCTTCTTCTGCCGTCATTTCTATGTTTCTGTGTTTCTATGTATTAAATTGGAAGTATTCCAAAATTTTAAGTTTAAGCAGATCTAAAAAGGCTGAATCAGATAGTAGTGTGGAGTTGAAGCACCATTGATGACCTACAGGGATCATATCACGTAGCCTGCAGGTAAGTATCACTTTTGCCTGATCCGAGAGTAAAATTGGGCAGATCTTTGCTGACTATATCCTGGGGATCAGATTATTTGATGTTAGGAAGTAGTCAATCTGAGAATACGAAGAATGAGGAAAAGAGTAAAAAGTATAGTCCAGGTCAGTAGGATATAATAATCTCCAAGGGTCCGAGAGCCCAACAGTAGTGGTGAGATGTCACAAAGCTGTAGTAGATTTAGAAATAGTGGGTTTAGCGGAAGACTTCTTGTCTAAGATAGGGTCCAAAGGTTGATTAAAGTCACCCCCTATAATGCATTTTGAGGAATCTAGAGATAGCAATTGTGCAAATGCTGAATGGCTCATCTTGATTCGTTGCATACAAGTTATGAATAGTGAACTTTTTGTTATGTATAAGAAGCAGTATAAGATTCCAGCGGCCATCAACACCTGCCAATTGCTGTAGAATCTGCGCTCCTAAATGTTTGTGTAGTAAAATAGCTGTTCCTCTCTTTTTCTGTACTGCTGAACTGAAGAAAACCTGACTAACCCATTGTTGCAGTTTTAATGACTTTGGGGCACTCAAGTGGGTCTCTTGGAGAAGAGCAATATCTGCATGCAGGGATTGCAAATACATCAGCACTTTCTTCCATTTGATGGGGTGTGAAAACCCATTAACATTTAGAGAGACTAATGTAAAAGTAGAGATGGTGGCCGCCATAAGAAAGTCGTAGAAGATATTGTTGTTCATAGATGAGTCTCATTCTCCAGCAGAGATGTTGATGCCCAGGGGAAATTCAGGGGAACTCAGGAGGGGGAAGGAGAGAAAGAATAAACCATAAACATACATGTCAGAGTTCAGGGTCAAGTAGATAAAAAAGCTTGAAGATACCAAGACCAAGTAGTGCAAGCCCTATAGGTCAGAAGAAAAAATAAAGAGCATCAAGGCGGACCAGTGGCTCCTAACTCTCAGCTTCCATGAGAATTATGTGCTGGTAAACCTGACAATAGAAAAAAAAAACCCATCGTAATTATCAGATAAATTTACTGAATTTGAAAGTTAGTTTAGTTTAGCAGAGGTAAAAGCTGGCAAAAAAAAAAAAAAGAAGCCATCGCGGTGTGTGAATTACTTCCTGGTAGAAAAAAATGCAAAAAAGATAGGAATTATCATCAATTCTGTAAGTAACACTCATTCAGTAATGAGAAGCTCCGGCATTGTGGAGGGTAATGAGATTGCTATCCGAACGAAGTGCCACTCAAGTAATCATTCCTCCAAGCAAAAATTCCTCCAAGTCCTTCGGATATTAAAAGAGTTTGATCTGGTTGTGGCAGGTCACCTTCATCTGAGCAGGGTAAAGGCTACCGTATTTCGGTTCTAGGGCCTGCTACTGGGGCCGCAGCACTAAAAAAGCCTTCTGTCTGTCCACCATCATTTTTGCTAAGTCCAGAATGAAGAGAATCGAGTGGCCCTGATAGTGAACTGGGTCTTTGCTCCAAGCTGTCGCCAAGATCATAAGAGCTTGAGGATAATGTAAAACTTTAAATATTATAGGCCGAGGAAATTTGGGATTACGGCGAGGCTTAGAGGGGACCCTGTGAGTCCTTTCCACCTCAAAAGGTTGATCAAAAGTTACCTGCAAACTGGAGAGAATTAGCTTAAATACAAAGTCCAGGATATCAGATCCCTCTGCTCCTTCCAGGATGCCTAGGATCCTGATGTTAATCCAGTAGTTCCTATTTGAGATATCCTCTACATCTTGCTGTAACTTTTCAACCTCTCTAGCTAAGCGGGGAAGTGGCACAGTTGCTATTAATAAAGAGGAAGTTTGATTTTCCATGTCATCAAGTCTTGTTTGAAAGTTGCTCATTTGAGTAGCCATAGACTGTAGGTCTCCCCGAATAGCGGCAGTAGCATCTATATTTAGCTGAATCATTTCTTTCAGCTGCTTCAGCTCAGTCAGAACTAATTCTGCCGACGCCATCGATTTCGGCAACGGGGCCTTGTCCGGCGAGGGAGGATCTTGTTTCGCTCTTTTTATGCCAGCAGTGGCTGCGAAAGCGGCTTTAATTTTCCTGGATTTGGAAGTAGCAATAATAAGAGAAGTTCAGATGATTTTCCCCACGATAGACATCCACCAATAGGTTTTTTTTTAATTAAATGGAAGAGAAGGTCTCACGGGGCTAGGAGTTCAGGCAGCCATCTTGGTCGCTGCTCAAGAGCGCCCCCCACTTGGAAGATATTTCTAATCAATGTATTAAATAGGCAGCTCCTTATGTACAAACAAACAAGGTTAACAGTCTCTTGCCAAGGTCCCCTGTCATGGACCCCGTGTTTCACCCGAAGACTGCGTTGGGAGGGATAGCACCATTAATAGTGAACACTACAAATAAGAGGAAACAATATTACAAAATAAGAAGCATGACACGTGAAAATTACTACTAAACAGAAATATGACACACTTCTTCAACTGGATGAAGGCATTATAACATGGAGTGCAAGCAAACTGACTATTCTTGCCAACATTTAAAGTCAAAAAAGGCGCCAAAAGGACTAACCAATCAAAACAGCACAGTAAGTTACAATGAGTAACCAGTCAAAAGCTTTAGGAAGAATAGGACTTGAAAGAGAAAATTGACAATGAGAAAAAATACAGCATAGACTGTAAATGGAAAAGAGGACATGACAAGGAACTATACAAAGGCTGATCACAGCCAGAACTAATAATATGTCTGCAATGGAGTCATCTTGGAGCAGATAAAATGTTAGAAACACAATGTTTTCACGAACTCAGGAGCAAAAATATAACAACAAGAGTTAAAACATTTCAATTAATTAAATTTCAATTTAGTAAAATAGACAAATGCCTAGAACAACATGAACCAAAGGGTGATATGGGTGTAACAAATAATAATAATAATAATAATAATAATAAAAATCTTGACTCTAACTGAACTGAAACCTGACGGATAGAGTAACTGATCACTTTACCCCAAATTGTAGCTTTAAAAGCCGCCCAGAGAGTAGGGGCTGTAATGTCAGAGGTGATATTAAATTGGAAGCATTCCAAAATTTTAAGTTTAAGCAGATCTAAAAAGTCTGAATCAGATAGCAGTGCGGAGTTGAAGCACCATTGATGATCTACATGGATCGTATCACGTAGGCTGCAGGTAAGTATCACTACCGCATGATCAACCGCATAAGAGCCAAAAAAACTCAAAATCGTTGACCAGGATGACAGCCCTACTTAAATTAGACTGTGAAGGTGAAAAATGTTTAATAATAAGTAAAAGAAAGTGTGACAAAATGTCATGAAAAATACAATAGACTTTTTATATAATGGGTCCAGTGACTTAAAGCACTGATTGGAAATGAAGTAAAAGTAAAAATTAGCCAAAAGATGACCTAATAAAAGTAAGCTAATTTGATTTCCTTGTTGAGGCCTTGAGGATACATTCTCTGAAGGGGGAAAAAATCCACCTTTGTTCGTGTCTAATAAGCATCTCAGAAAAGTTGATGCTGCATGAGCCACTGTAGGCCTAGAATAGCCTCATTAACAGTCTTGGGTATTTATTTATTTAAATTCTTTTAATATACCGATGCTCAAGACCAGGTCTTATCGTACCGGTAGAACATAAAGGCTGATCTATTCATTGTGGATAAGGCCAGTTTGCATTAAAAGAGGGGCAATGACCACCATCACTCATCTTGAAAATGGTGATCAAACTGTCATCACTCCATTGGGGTGCTAATGCCAGCATGTAAAAGTGGACTGTGTAGTCTCCTACTGACCAGGAGCCATGCCATATCTGGAGCAATTTTATTTATTTATTTATTTATTTATTTATTTATTTAAACGTTTTTATATACCGCACATTAAGGCATTTACATGTCCATCTAGGCAGTTTACAATCATACAGGCATAATTTAAAACAAATTTAGTAAGACAAATAATAAAAATGTGTAAAGGGTTTATCTTCAGAGTGATACGAGTAGTAATACTGATTATTGTATTCTGTAAGCGTCGTTGAACAAGTAAGTTTTTAACATTTTTTTGAATTCTTTACGGTTAGATATTAGTCATATATATTCAGGGAGGGAGTTCCATAATGTCGGACCTGCAATAGAAAAGGTTCTTTTTCTTGTTAAAGCTAGACTGGCAATTCTGACTGATGGGATTTCTAGTAAACATTTGTCCATGGATCGGAGTTGTCTTGAAGGTTTATATATTTTCAACATGGAACAAAGCCATACAGAGTTGGGATTGTACAGTAGGTTGTAAATATTAGACAGGATTTTATATCTAATGCTATGAGTTATGGGAAGCCAGTGAAGGTGTTGCAGTATGGGGGTGATATGTTCTTTTCGTGGTAAGTTAAAAATCATTCTTGCAGTTGTATTTTGGATAAGTTGTAACGGGTGTAATGTGGATAAAGGTAGTCCTATATATAGTGCGTTACAGTAATCTAAGTTCGATAGTATTAAAGCTTGTGTGACTGTTCAAAAATCGGATGATAGTAGTAATGGTTTAAGATTTTTGAGCATATATAGTTTAAAGAAAGATTTCTTGACAATTTCTGAAATGTGTTTGGACAGTGATAGCTTTGAATCAATAGTTATACCTAGGTTTCTTGCATGGGGTTTTATGGATATACATTGACCGTCGAATGTGAACGTTTTGGGAGGTTGGTGAGTGGAGTCTGGTACTGTGGATAATTAAATTAATTCAGTTTTTGTTGTATTTAATTTTAATCTGTTGTGAGATAACCAGGTTCTTATTGTTGTTAAGTAAATTTGGAGTAATGAGAACGTTTTAGCCCAGGAGTCAGTGAAAGGTACAATGAATTGTATATCGTCAGCATGTATTTTGAGGTTTAAGTTCAAACCATCGAGAAGATGACACAGTGGCAAAAGATATATATTAAATAGTAGCGCTGAAAGTGATGAGCCTTGTGGTACCCTTGTTTTGGTGGTGTACCATTCAGACTTGGATTTTCCCAGTGTTATTATTTGTGTTCTATTTGAGAGGAAAGTGGTGAACCATTGCAATGCTGTCTCGGTAATACCAATCTGTTGTAGGTTAGAAAGTAATATGGTATGATTTAGAGTATCAAAAGCAGCAGATATATCAATTAGGACAAGTATGTAATTTGTGAGAGTCAAATCCCCTTATAATTGTATCGAATGTTGATATAAGTAATGATTCTGTATTGTGCGCTTTTCTGAAGCCATGTTGATTCCGGTGTAATATATTATTTTCTTCAATGTAATTTGAGATTTGGTGTAATATGACTGACTCAATTATCTTGGCTATCAATGTAAGTGTGACAATTGGATGGTAATTGGTTAGATCTAGGGGGTTTAGATTTTTCTTTTTGGGTATGGGTATAACGGATGTCTTTTTGATGAGATCAGGGAATATATCTTGTGATAGTGAAGCATTTACTATTTCAGTAATTGATGGAGCAATGTGTTCTTTAATGTCTTTAAGTAAATGTCCAGAACAGGAGTTAAATGGACTTTTTGAAGGGTTTGATTTTGTGAGAATATTCATAATTGTAGTATCGTTTGTATTTGTAAAATCTGAGAAAGAACAATCAAGTTGAGGAATTGTTGGTTTTGGAATTGGAAGTATGTCAAATTCAGCAGAAATGATTTCTGTTTTTTCTTTGAAATATTTTGCTATACTGTTACATAGATCGTCTGATGTGGGTGGTAAGGGAGCATCTTATATAGTTGTGAGATCTTTTACAATTGAAAATTAGATTTTTGGGTTTCCATATGCATTCTTTATCTTAGATGTATAAAAAGATTTTTTTAGCACTTATATCTTTTTTGTATTTTTGCAGGAGAGTATAGTATTCATGTTTTCTTTCTGGACGAGGATTTTTTCTCCATCTTCGTTCTAGATTGCGTAGTTTACGTTTGGTTGTTTTGAGTGATTCTGTATACCATGAAAATGTTTTTTATTGGTGTTTTTCACTGTTAAATAACGGGTGTTTTAGTGTGCCCATGGGCTTCAGCCCGACCCCAGATGGATCCAGGACTGAACTGAGGGTTGGCAATGTGTCCCAGGATGGCAGAGACACGGTCTTACCCTCTGCTGGACCTGCAAGCTCCCAGCACCAACAACATGATGATGTTGGTAGGAGAACGGTCCTCTGACCGTTCCGAGCCCTTTTCGGACCTGCCACTTGGATCGGCATGGAGCAGCAGACTGGCCTGAGCATGAGGGCAGATGGAGGCCTTGACATGAAGACATGACACCAAGGTTGATGCAATGGCATCACTGACGAGGGTTGATGTGAAGACATGACACCAGGGCTGTTGAAGACGTGACACCAGGGCTGTTGAAGACATGACACCAGGGCTGATGTAACGGCATCAGAGACAAGACGAGGAATTTGATGAAGTCCAGACGAGACGAGAAGCTGGGCAGGTAGACATTGGCACTGTCTCTCAGGGCGCCCTACTCAGCCTACCTTCATGGGCAGACCCAATGGGCTGGTCGCAGACCACCCTGTCCCACTTCATGCCTACACAGCCCAAGGAGGCTGGTCACGGAAAACGAGGAGAGCGGGACAAGCACAGGAAAGTATCCAGCTGAGGCAGAACTTCGACAACGGAGCCAGATGCCATCTGAAGCTCCCCAAGGGCTGGCAGGACAAGACGGCTCAGGAGCACAGGACACCAGTCCACTGCCGGCATCTCCCATGACGGCCACCCATCACCTGGAGATCCATGGCCGGCAGAACAGAAGGCTCCAGAGCAAGAATGAACACCAAGGAGGGCTAGAACACCAGGAAGACAGACATCAGGAGATGAGACACCAGGACACCTGGACGGGGACCTCAGGCAATGAAGACATGGCATGATGAGATGACAAGACGAGACGAGGAGCTCCACGTAGAAGACAAAAGACCTGACGGAGTGTCTTCAGTCCTGGCAGGAGCCTCAAGGACTCCGATGCAAGGCGAAGAGCAATTGCAAGACCAGCCCTTTTATAGGGCTGAAACAGGAAATAGTCACTAGGTGGGGCCCAGGGCATATCCGGCCGTGGGCCCTTTATATTCTGAAGAGAGGCGTGGCCGTGCATCTAGAGGAAGCAGGAAGGAAGCTGTGCAAGACCGTGGACAGTGGTCCTGCACCGACGTCCAGACGCAGACGCAGGGCTGGGCCTGGGAAGCAGGCCCCAAGGACAGCAGTGGATCCAGCCGCTGCAGGAAGCCCCAAGGGCGGCTCCAGCCGCCAATCCAGGCCGGGGCTTGCGGCCTCTGGCCGTGAAGATGAAAAGAACATCGGCAGCGGCTCCATGCTGCAAAGATGCTGCAAAGATGGTGCAGGCAGCATGGAAAAGTCCGCGGCTCCAGCCGCGGTGAAGGCCCGACTTCGGTGGCTCCAGCCATGATGGAAGGCAAGAAGGTCCGCGGCTCCGGCCGCGAGGGAGGCCTAATGTCGGCGGCGATCAGCCGCGTCGGGAAGGCAGCAGCACGAGGTAAGTTGCCTGCTCACGGGGGGACCCGCGGGCAGCGGATCCTAACATTCACCAGCTTTAATGGTGCTACAGTATTTAAGCTTTCTGTTATACTATTGTTCCAAAATGTCAGCATGTCAGATACTTGTGTATATGGGTTTTGGTTAATTTTTGGCAATAAAGTGTTTGTGAAAGTTTCAATGTTTATTTTCTTATGTCGAAGTTTCATGTGTTCTTTGTCATCTTTTATGTTGTTATTATTTGTTTTTGGAAGTTTAGTTTTTTCTACAGCTTTTATCAAAAAGTGGTCTGACCATGGGACTGGAGAGATTTCTGTTAAGAAATTATGGGAAAATTGGTTAATGTACCACCATGGAAGACGTACGGCTGGGCTTGTCAAAGATCATACAGAACTCATGGCAAAAGATGCCCAGATCTCCCAGAAGCGGGTCATCTCTCTCTCAGAGGGAGAAGCCCAAGCCAGGGCAGAACCCCCAACAGAGACAGGATATATGTGACTTTGACTCAATCAGATGGGAAGAGAGTTGCTAACTCAGACTGCATCTGACACTGGTTGAAGAAGCTTCTACACGTCTTGGAGTTGCCATCATACCTCAGAGATGGATACAAATGGAGCACGGGGTAGCAAGCTGTGCAGGAGTGGACACTATGGGAGTGGAACCACTGCATGAGTAGATAAGCGCTGAAGAAGATTTACTATTGTGTTTAGCTGATCCTGATGCTACTTTAATTGAAGTGCTAACCCAGGGATGTAGGAGGCCTGGGATGAGTCTGCTGAGCTCATGGCCTCAGCAAACTATGATGAGCATGGTGATTATGAGCCTTTAGTGCTGTGGCATGTTTGACACAGCCTTATAGGTGGACCTACAAGGCCCATGCCATCTGGCGAACACACCCTGGAGTGGGACAGGCTGGAACCACCTATACCAACTACCTCTCCTGCAGGTGAGCCTTTGGGTTCTGGCAGCTGGCAGGAATTAGATGGGTCCCAAGGGCAGTCATCAGGCAAGGGTCCAGTCGGCAAGCCAAGGTGAGGTCAGGCAGCAGTCCAGAGATACCAGAAACAGGCTAAAGTTCAGGGCATGTGGCAGGCAAGCATGGTCAGGTCCAAGGCTGAAGTCAGGTCCAGCAGCAGGCAAGTGTGGTCAGGTCCAAGTCTGAAGCAAGGGGTCAA